>NW_009952640.1:667222-730067 GCF_000747805.2 Chaetura pelagica | reverse complement strand
CTTTCCCTAAAAAGATGTAGGAGGTCACTAGGGATAGGGTTGGTCTGACCAGCACAGTGTCCATTCCATGCAGTAGTAAAAAAACTCAACAAATCAAACCAACAACAAAAAAATTCCTTAGCTCATTTCCTTTTCAGGGAAAAGGTTAATATCCAGATATTTGTCCTAAAAGGGAGGATGCAGCAATTACAGAAGTTGTTTGTATGAAAAGTGGTATTTGGGTGTTTTTGTATCTGACTTAGAGAAAGAAAGTTGAATGACCTCATAATTCTATGTGGACTAATAACAAATAGTTATAGCCAGTAACTGAAAGGGAGTGCCTTGATCCATGATACCAAGTAGGATGTCTGTATATAACTTCACTTTCATTATGGTTTTTTACCCATTAAGCTATTTTTTGCTTAGTCCTGTGATTTATTTGATGTGGTCCAAAATACTGAGTAGAATAGCAGCCTCATATTTACAGTGCTGCCAGCAACAGAATACTTTTTTTTAAAGAGCTAATATGGTACTTGTTTAGCTGTGTAAGTCCTTTCTTGAGGAAAAGCAACGTTTCTGCTGTCAGATGACTTACTTGTAAAACCCGATACTGACATTGTGGAGTGAGGGACACCGAGATGCTCAGAGGGTGAAGCAAATGACATCTGGGTAGAGGCTGAGGATTGAATTTGTTCAGCCTTTAGAAGAGAAGCCTGTGGGGGGTTTCTTAACAATGTCTGCAACAGCTTAATGAGGGAGGGAGCCTGACTTTTCTTGTAGGTGCACAGGGCTGAGATGAGGGAATAGCTGCGAACTGTACCTTGGGATATTCTGATTGGATATAAAGGAAAAAAATTATCTCTGTGGGCAAATGAATGCTGGGAAGAGGTTGTCCAGTGATTGTGAGATCTTCATTATTGGAGATGCTCAAAACTGAGTTGGAGAAGGCCCTGAGAGAGCAGATTCTGAAGTGTATTAGTTTCATGTGTCCCTTCTCATGTATTCAGCTCTGTGATTCTACATTACATTTCCTTTTATCTTGTTCATTTATCCAAAATGATTTGGGTAAGAAAGCTCTATTGGCTGTCATGAACTCTTTCTTACAACAAGAGTCAGGATTTTTTTTATAACCAGCAAGTTTTTTATGTTCCTTTTCCTTCAAACGTGAGTACAACTTTTTCACTTTAGTCTTCACAAAAAGACCTCTTCTTTACAGTCAGGCAACTATTTGGTCGCACATCCACATCTTTAACTTGTTGTAACTTATTGAGGAAATGGTTTGGTTTTCTGGGGGCTGCTTTAATATGCTAAATTTAGGCTTGTCTCATGAGCAGTGCGGACTGATAAGTGTATGCTATGCTCAGAGTTTTAATAACATGATGGTGACATTGGAAAAAATTTGACACAAGTGATTTGTCAATTGTTAAACTACATTCTAGAGATGCACAGTCTGCTCTACTAATGACAGTGAGCTAATGATTTTTTGGTAAATGAACAGATTTTAAAGGCATTGCCTTATGGAGGTGCTGAAAGTGACCACCGATCTTCAATTATGCAAGTCAAAATAAAGCTTCTTTGAGTGCTCTTCCATATGTATTTACAGGCTATATATTTCATACCTTGCAATGAATATGATTTTTTTTATTATTTTTTTTTCTTTCTTTTACTGTAGCTGTACGAGTAGGAACATCCTTAACACCATCAAAGAGTAGGGGAACAAAGCATCCAAGGCTGCTTCTGTCTTTCAGGGACAATCTTTTACTTTTGTCAACATGTGTCCTATTGATCAGAATTTCTCTTAGTCTAGCTTGAGCATCCTTTACAGTTACGTTCCAAGCTGGACATGCAGAAATGAAGCAGAATTAATACAGTAACAGGAGCCTGGAGATACAGAAGTCTATTGTTGCTCTTGTGTTCAATAACAAAGCTTTTCGGTCACTTTCAAATGTCTTTTCTGTTCTTTGGGTTGGACTTCAGAGAGGCTTTTCAGAGTAGATGTAGGAAGTGATCATATCCCACTGGCTGTGACAACAGTGGGTTTTTTTACTTCCTGTGTAAAGGTCTTACCACAGACTAAGGCAGTATATTTTTAGTTCCTTTAAAACTTACAAGGGAACTGACAGGACTTTTGGAAAGCCTGTGAAGCCAGCACAGAACCTGGAGGCAAATTTTCTCAAATCTTTGTCATTCAGATGAACATTTGCATTCTTTCCAATGAAATCAGCTTTCTCACTGTGGGAACACTGTCATTTGCCCGAGTGTGGAGCAGTCAAGTTTAAACCCTGTTTTAGAGCTCTTGCAGAATTCTTTAGATGTCCTGTTCCTTTGAGGAATTTAGTATGGGTTTGCAGATAAAGAGGCTTACCCATTCATCACTACCTTTTCTCTGATGGATGTGATTCCTCTAACTGAAGACAGAAATGATGCAGTCTATGCAATTATCATCTCCAGCAGCACAAGTTAATAGGATTTTCAGTCCTATCCTTTCTGGCACTGACTTATAATGCACCAGTGCCAATGTACCAAGGAGTGCCAGCATCAGTTCTACACTCAGCACAGCATGTCAACCACATTCTTCCCTCGGTTCACTTGTCCCAGTCATAACTTGAAGAAAGGATGGGCTCATAGTATTAGAGCTACGAAGATGATTAAGGGAGTGGAACATCTCCCTTATGAGGAAAGGCTGAGGGAGCTGGGTCTCTTTAGCTTGGAGAAAAGGAGACTGAGGGGTGACCTCATCAATGTTTACAAATATGTAAGGGGTGAGTGTCAGGGGGACGGAGTTAGGCTTTTCTCAGTGATGACCAGTGATAGGACAAGGGGTAATGGGTGTAAATTGGAGCATAGGAAGTTCAAGGTGAATATCCGAAAAAATTTTTTTACTGTGAGAGTGACAGAGCACTGGAACAGACTGCCCAGGGAGGTTGTGGAGTCTCCCTCACTGGAGACATTCAAAACCCACCTGGATGAGTTCCTGTGTGATGTACTCTAGGTGACCCTGCTCTGGCAGGGGGGTTGGACTAGATGATCTCTCGAGGTCCCTTCCAGCCCCTAAGATTCTATGATTCTATGATTCTATGATTAATCATTGGTCTCATGCTATGGATTCCTCTTGGGGTGGCCTAATCCCTCAAGTTTTGTCTTAACCATTTCTGAATATTTCCTTTAACAAGTGCGTAATTACCTGAGGGGATTTATCTTATTTATCTTTATATTATGCAATAAAACATCATACTGCTTCAGCTCTGCAGCTGCTGGGCTAGCTTCCCTTGGCTTCCTTTTACATACCCTCTGTTTTAAGAGAAAACATTAACCTCCTGTTTGCAAGACTGAAACCGGGTTACTGACTAATTGATATATTCTGATGAATGATTATGCAAACAAAAACGTGACTAATGCTTCTTGGCTTCTGTACGTTGTCTTTTCTTCTGATTTTCCAGTTATAAGAGACTCTTACAAGAAGAAATGGTGATTTTTTTGATTCCTCATCCCAGAACTCTTAGGCATTGTCACATTGATCCTTCCAAGGGTTGATCATCTTGCATCCTTGCTATAATAACTGTAACAAGTGGCAAGGTACTGCTTATTTTGATAAGTAATTGAGAACTGGTAATGCTCCATAATATTTTTAATCATAGTTCCTCCAGCTCAAAATCTCGATTTCTAAACAAATTATGTGAGAGATATGGGACAGATCTCATTAGATGTACTTTCCTGTACTTTATCCATGTTATTCCTCTTAGCAGCAGTTGCCAGGACCACAGCATCAGTCACTGAGCCTCAGAACTCTTGGTGTGTGAATTCTGTGTAACTTTCAGCTCAGTGTGCACTTGCTCATGGTTAACACTAGTATCAGAATGGCCAAGTATATCATGTTGTTTACATGATGTGTCAGTTACCTGGTGTCTCTTTGTGATCTTGAGTTATTTCCTATGAAAGAACAATTTGTGGCTTTCTCTCTGTGTTATAACTGCATACAGTTGGATGGAAAAAGATAAGAAAACATAATGCTGTTGTTAACTTTTAAGTAGAGTTTTTCAATCTGTCAAGGGCTTGTTTCTCAGCTGGGCTTGAATCTTGTTGCTTATCCTTAGTCCTTTAGTCCTCCAAGGTTGGAATGCTGTATTTGCCTGGAATGTTAGATATGTACTGTCTTTTTATGGGTAACAGAAAACCTGCAAGGAAGGTTACTTGCAGATAGACTTTATTTTTTTTTAGATGCAAAACCACAAAGAAGTTGACTATCTCTGTATTGTTATTGAATACCTAATCACATAACAGCCTTTTATGGATTTTCAAAATGTGGACCTGCCTTATAATTACCTGGGTACTTAAGCTTAAGCAGTGCTGCCTATTGTAATGTATAAGTTTCTATGTGCCAGAAGAGCATTGCACTCTCTTACCAACTCTTGTGCCACAGCAGAGTTCTCTAATGCTGATCTAGCCTTTATTCTTCCTAGAGTCTCTAGGACACTCTGATGTTTTTTGGGGATTTCAGACTGTGCTATTTCTTATCACTGCATAAAACAAGGACTCAGATTAAATTAAAGACCTGCTTACCAATAACAGGGTTGTTTAAGGTCTCTTCAGTAACAGGTTGTACTCCTCTAAGTTCTTGAATATTTTAGTGGATTTAAAATCAAGGAAAAGGGGCATAAGGAACATGCTGCTGTTTTATTGTAGCATGATGGCATTTGGGAATGGTAAGGTTTGTGTATATTCCTACAAACTAATGTTGAGACAAAACAGTTGTTTTTTTTAGTACTAAGCTGGTGGGTGTATGTGATTCTATGTAGGCAGCATGTTGAAGAACATTGTTGGTAAATAACTTACTTCCCTTTAAATTGTTCTGTCTTTTTCTCAAAAAACAATAAGAAGGACAAGGAGGAAAAGATAGGCTTGCCTTCATATTGAAATATGCACGGGGAAAGAAATGAAATGCAAAGTGTACATTTCTAGGCCCAACTTACTTTCTGCTATGTATCTGGTTACTGTGGTAATACAATACCAGTTAAAAAAAAAAAGTAACTGGAACTGAGAAGACCAAGTTTCGGATGTCTGTGGAGAACGAGGACTGTTTTGAATCTATAACTTCTCCAGTAACTTGGATGTTAAATATAACTGGAATTAAACTGTCAGAAAGAAAGTGGGGACATTTGATTTGTTGCTGATGGCTTTGCATGTCATCTTACAGTTTGAAAACATTTCTGATAGTAAGATGTACATAATGCATAGTTCTGCTCCTCAGTATTGTTTCCTTTGGAGCTCTCTCAATATAACCAAAGAATTTGTGATTTGAGATAAACTGAACTCAGCATAGTATTGGTGCAAGGTCCAATGGGATACTTACATAGATATGTATATACACACACAAAAATTTGCATATGCTGCCTGAAGCTGTAGTAGAAGGCTGTTTGCAGATGAAACATACACTTCAGAGCTGGTAAACCTTCTGTTCAGTCAGATCTAAGTAGAAAAATTTGGTGAATGACATTTTTTAATAATAGCCCCAAGTAAGGACAGTGTAGTGCTTGCAATTGAGTCCTCTTATAGTCAAGATTCCAGACTGTTTACTAGGAGTGTGTCTGTTCTTTTGACTGAGTTTACTTTGCCAGGCAGGCATTGCTGGTGCTTTGTGCTAAAAAGCAAAAGACGTGTATGTGAATCAGCAATAAAGCAGGTATATAACAGAGAGCCCTTTGACCAATTTCATGTGACACGTTTGAGGAAATTAGTGCTGTTCATACATGTGCTCTTTCCTTGCATCAGCAAAAGCAGAATTTCAGGAGGAAGCATCAGGTGTGCTGAAAAGTCCAAAAGTGTTTTGATTTTTGCTCATGTTACAAGAGTGGGCTCGTGCTTGTTCCCGGCCTTGATATTAAAGAATAATCAGTTTATTGATACAAACACAGACATGTGTTTTCCCAATATGAGATGCTTGCAATTATGTAAGTAGAAATAGCTGTGGCTTGGAAATAGTTTGGGAATTAGGTTTAGTATTTTCAAGTTCATATCTTAAAAGCAAGGAAACAGATCACCTTTTTTCAATGGCTTGTTGCAAACTCCTTAGCTGACTGCTGTGAACTATAAATGAAGTAAATGTCATGGGTGCTTTTGAGGACTTGTATCAAGTTTTGGAACAGACTAGTAGTGTCCTGTGCTAACATGGAGTTGAGTTTCAGAATTTGGATTTTTTGAATGCTGCTTGAGGAGAAAAGTGAGAAACTGTTGAGTTTGCTTCTGTTATTGTCCTTAACTGAGAATTTTGCTTTACTGACAACAGTGTAATAGTTTTCTGAAACTTGTAATTCCTGGTTATGAGTGTAGTCTATCTGTTCAGAGCTTCTGTAGTTGAATATTTTTAATAAGCTTTTTTCCCCCGCTAATCTGTGTGACGTGTCTAGGTGAAAAAGAGAGTCTAGTGTTCTGAAGGCCTCGTGCTGTCCCTCAAAAGCCAAAGCACTGATTGTAATTATTTTTTTTTACTTGTTTCAGTTAACAAGTTATAAAACTACTGCTAACTCTGGAAATTTTAGATGTTCTCTTAGTCCCCTAGCTGTTGCTATTAGTTGTTAATAAATAATATCCTGAGCCCTGCTGTATCCTCAGTGCAGTGTGCTGGAAGCATGAAACTTGAATATCTTTACTGTCTTTTCTGGAAAATAAAGCAAAAATAAATGCTCCCATGCGTGATACGACCATGGATGATACTTCCAATATTTTTAACTAAAACTTTGGTGTAGCTCTTCCCAGAGAGGGGTAATACAATGACATACGGCAAGTGGTTCTTCTGTGCGTAAGTAGCTGTGGCTGTTCTTATCTATTACCTAAAAATGAGAAGTCACTTTTGCATTTCAGTGTTCATTTTAATCTCTGCTTTTCACTTAAAGCATGAGTTTAGTTGTGGGATATACCCAAGTTATATAAAATCTCTGCCTTCTGATTCTATAACATAACTACCACATTAGTTCATTTGTTGAAATGGAGTCATTTGAAGTAGGTGATCCTGGCAACTAGATATTTTTGAGCACCTATACCCAAGTTATATTTATTCTTCAGGAGTCTTGGTTTAATGTTACCTTTTCAGTTGTGCTTTTTATCTTGAAGAACTGAGGAAAAGACTGAACTGAGAACAGGCCTGTGCTGCAAAAAATCCCCCACCTTTGAACAAAAGAACATTGTAATTAAGCAGTTCATAGTGCTGAAGTTGTGAAGAAAATATTCTATTGATTCTGAAGTTTAGATCAATTTTTAAAAGTGGTTGTTCCCACTTGGTTTGTCACTCTCAACTTTGTGCATCATGTTGCCTTGAAGTGTCTTGAGTGTTGGTTACATGATGAGTGTCTTGCTTGTAATGTACAGTACCTGATTCAAATTATAAATATCTGTAGGGAGGTTATAAGTGTGTTTATACAGAGTGAACAGCCATCACTCTGTAACCTGACTTATTTATTTATTTTTAAGCAGAATATTTACATATTCAAATTCCTTTTCAGCTCCATTTACCTCTCAATTCCCCTCTACCTGGAAGTGAGTTGACTAAGGAACCCTTTCGATGGGACCAGAGGTTATTTGCTTTGGTTCTGCGTTTGCCTGGTATTACAGCACCAGAATCTGAGCAGATGACAGGCGTACCAGTGGATGACTCTGCAATCACGCCTATGTGTGAAGTCACAGGAGGTGAGTGCTCTGGCTGCCTTTGACAAGTCAGTACTTTGAAAACTAATTCAGTTTAGCTTTATTAATCGTGTACGTGTCATGAAATAAGTATTTCAAAGTTCTTATATTACTTGTGAAAACTCAGAACCCAAATATGATAAAACTAAAGACATTGATTGCATTAAAGCTACAGACAAAGCTTGTGTAACCTGTCTTGGAAGACTGTGAATCTACTTTCCTTAACAGTTTTTTAGAAGAGCCAACTTTCTTATTTTCTAATGCACCTTGGTATTGCAATTTGAAATTGTAAGAATTGAGTCTGTTCTGCGGTATCTTTCATACTCAGATCTAAAGAAGCCAGAAGTGAAGGAAATAATAGAATGGCTAGGATTGGAAGGTACCTTAAAGATCATCTGTTTCCAATCCTGTGCATAGGCAGAGGCACCTTCTACTAGAAATGTGTTGGGTTAGTTTTTTTTCCCTTCTGCAGCATGCAGAATGCAATGCAGATTGCATAATAATTCTGCAAATTTGATACTTCTCTCTTCACCATAACTTATTTCTACTTTTTTAGAAATTATATTCCAGATCAAACTCAGGCATTAGTTTTACAGTTAGTTTGTAATAAATTTTATTACATCATGTATTAAAAATATCATGATTCTTCAGACACATCAGAGGGGATGTGATAGAAAGCAAACGGGATTTAAAAAGCATTCCAAAAAGACATGATTTCAGTTCTTTATCACTGTAGTGTAGACTGTACTAGTAGTGGCTTGACTGAAATGTGTAGACAGTTAAGTGTTGATGTCTGTCACAAGAGGGAGCCCATTTTCCGTGAATGTTGCCAGAATTTGAGTTAAAGTCATTAGGGGGCTAAACTTCAAGCATTTCCAATGAGGTGCATGTAATACTGTCACTGCTTCTCTAGACTGTCTTGCTCCTAAAAGAAGAAGGGAACACTTGGGAGATGCTTTAAATCAATGATCCATACATAAATCATTGTGTGTGGCAGGTAAACAGTTTTAAATGATCCGAGTTAAAAGGGCAGAAACACTGAACAACTATAACCTTGACTCTTTCATTCTAGGTCGATCATATTGTGTGTGCTCTCCAAGAATGCTGAATCAGTGTCTTGAGTCATTGGTGCAAAAAGTGCAAAGTGGAGTGGTAATAAATTTTGAAAAAGCTGGACCAGATCCCTCACCGATTGATGGTACTTGAAATTTTTTGCAGTGCAATATCAAATGGCAGAAATGACTGTCAAAACACTGTGATGAAGTTAATGTAATAGTAGCCAAACAAAAGGAAAACTGTTGCAATTTAAAAGAAATTACTACAAGAAGGACTGGCTACATCTGAAATTCCTTGTACCTTCTCAAAATACTGGCTGTAGCCACTAGGCATTGTGTAAAACCTCTGTGCTTGGTCATATTATTCTGGTAGCCTTAAATGCAGTTATTAATAGTTAAAGATTCTATGATAAGATTCTATGATTTTTAACCAGTAATTTTCAACCAGCTAGGAAAGTAAGTAGCTTGATATGGAAATACTGAGAGTTCATACACTCATTCTTTTTTGTTTATTGTAGTAAAGTGGTTGCATTAAGAGTTAAAATAGCAAATATGACTGTGCAGCCTTAACCTCTCATTCTAAATGGCTTTGCTATGTCCCTCTTAGGATGTTACTGGGAAGTTTTTGTGGGCTTTTTTAAAATCCTGCTTTGCTGCAATAAGAAATTAGTCCAGCAGTGTTAGTCATGCATATAAGATTTTTTTTAGTGCATGTAGATTTGAAGGTTATCTGATAATAAGAATGGGAAGATAAGGAAACTGATTATAATAATGTCTCCAGATAATTGGCTTTCTCAGTTCTGATCCTGTAAATGTTTAATACTTACCTGGTGTCTCATAGTTTCTGGAGTTTTGCAGAAATGCTTCCTGACAACTATCTGCTATTCTTAGAAAGAATATTAACCCTGGAGTATAATTCTTAAACTCTTCACAGAAGTTATTTAACACTTTTTGGGATTTAACTCTACATTGACTCCTAAAGCCTTTTTCTTCTGTAGATGGGCAGGTGGATATATCTAGAGCCTTTGGACCCCAACCTTGGCACAGCTGTCACAAACTTATTTATGTCAGACCAAACCCTAAAACTGGGGTTCCTATAGGTCATTGGCCTGTTCCTGAATCTTTTTGGCCAGATCAAAATTCTCCAACGCTGGTATGTACTGAAGTTAGATAAATCAAAGGGTTCATGCATGGGGGAATATTTTCATATTCATTGATTTTTAAATCTTAAGAGATGTACTTGTTTGCAACAAATGTAAAAGTGTAATCCAGGGAGGAATGACATGTAAACCTGTGTCACCATTATCTTGGAGAAGTTACTGATGAGTAAATAATACCATGGGGTTTGCTTTCTAGTAACTTTGGAGCATTAAGAAGCTGCCTGTAAAAGTTTTGTTTGTTGACCTGTATGTAGTGTTTCTGTTTGCACTCTGTTAAAATATCAAACCAGAAACAAGGTGGCACTTTGATAATAGAATTTTAAAATGTATTGTCTTGCAGGTGGTATTAATAGAAAATAGTATGAACTTCCCAATTTTGAATCTGTGTGATAGTTCTTTTTTCATTCTAGCAAGTGAATGTCATTTCATCTGCTGTTGTTCAGAGTAGCCATACCTTCAGTTTATCCCAAGTAGAGAAATTAATATTGTTTTCTTAAATACTACCCATTGAGTTTATTCTATTTGTTCTTTTTCATAAGAGAATGCATGCTACTGCCTTTTTGATCTGAGAACTAATCATTAGTATAGTATAATGTGTCTATTTCTGCTAATCTTTGAAAATCATCAAAGTAGAAATAATGCAGCTCTATAATTGCTCCCTACATTTTATGATTATTTTTATTGAATTTTCATGGTTTCTTTTAATCTGAAACTAGTGTGCTGACTAGCAAACTCATTGAACTTTTCATAAATTTTATCTCCTTTGTTTGAAAAATATATAAAGTTCTGTGAAATAGAAGTGGTTAAGGAGTGATGCAAGTATGAAATTTTAGTCTTGTTTACAGGTTTGATATTGTTGGTGTCTGGGGTTACATTCATTGAAGGATGTGGATGCTCTTAGGAACTGCAAAACAAGCTAGCATATATGAATAAAAGTAAATCTTCTCTAGTCATTTAGAAAACAAAACATCATTGTGTACTGGATATTAAAAAGCTGCTCTGTAGGAAAACTATTCTGTGTAAGCCTTGTAATCACTACCAATGGCATACCTGCCCCCATTCATTGTCTAGAATCAGTATAGTTTGTCTGCTACTGCAGATCTTGAGATTGCAAAAATAGATCTTGCCAAGTGAAAAGCTGTTGCTCTAAATCTGACAAACACATGACCTTGAGTTAATCAAATAGTGAAAAGATGAGAAAAAATTATTCTCTCAGTTGTAGCATGTATAGCTCTCATAACTGCATGAAGCACTGGATTATTGCATGTGCAGCTAAATTCCTGTTGATATAAATTGAAATTCCACATTGAACCTTCCTTAGGCAATGTTGCGGAGCAAAGTTTGCTGTTAGTGTTTCAAGACTTGTATTTCCTTACTATTCTGAAAATAGTGTTAAAGCTTAGTGTATGTTATAACTCTTGCCTACTAAAGGGTCCATAGTTAGATATTTTTCTTTTCTTCCCTGTTACCTGATCCACAGTGGAGTTGTCTCAAACAGTCCTACCCCAACAGCTGTTTCAGGTACTGTAGGTAATGATACTATAAAGGCTTTCTTAAATGTATATGAAAGTCTGCAAATAATTAAGTTGGCAGATCAACATGTAAATGGCTGCTCCCACTGTTCTGAGGTAAAAAATATTCTGCTGTCCAGCCAAGTGGTATTTGACTTCAAGTCTTAGCATTCAACTTCTTTTGCAGCCTTTTTATTCCTAGTATAGCTGCTTCATGGCTTGGTCAAAAACTCCACCACAACTATTTATTGGAGGCACCTTTGAAGAGAATTGCAGTTCCTTCAGTTGGTTGGGCCTTCTGTTTTGTGTGCCCTTGGACAGTACATCTTCCTCAGAGTGGAGACACTCAAGGCAAGAGCAGTTCTGTGGGCAGATAACATTTGGGTGGCTCATCCTAAAAGGAAGAGGCTAGAGCTTATAAATGTAGAAAAATTACTTTCAAGGTTAAGTGGTAGGAAGGTCCAAGGAACCCTGTGTTTCCCTAGTCCATCTTATGTATGTATTAGTTACCACCTTATAAAGACAGTAAATGGAAGGAGACTTCCCAGTTGAGCTTTTCCTCAGATTCTAATGGCCTTGGAGGAGGCTCAGGGTAAGTATAAGAGCTTACATTCCTCTCTTGAAAATCTTTTCAGTGGAAGGTGTACAGATCCAGTTTTCATCACATAAAAAGATGAGTTTCCTTTTCAGCAAAAGGAATTTCAAATATGTTCCTATCTCACACTTGAAGCTCAAGGCCTTTTCCTTGTGATTAATAAAAATGTTACAATCCAAACACCTAAAATAGTTGGCATTGAAATAAGTTTTCACGGGCCTAGATGCAATGTGGGTTCTCTTAGTCATTAAAATTCAGTTTGAATTTTGTAACTGTTAAATTTTCCAGGAAGGAAGAGCGCTAGAGCAAATCAGCAAGTGCAAAAGTACAGCACCTGCTTCTGTGGAGAATAAAAGTGAGCATGCCCCAGAGTAGCATTGAGGAATCTTTTGTCCCCATTGGTATTTCTTTCCATTGCAAGAAATTTGACTTGTCTACTGTTCTAGTCTTTACTAGTAGGTAAAGTAATTGGCATTTACTTAGAAAGTAAGATCCCTTCAGATTAAGACAGTGTTAACGTCATAAATTAATTACTTAGAACTCATTAACAATAAATATGAATCCTGTATTGAATTGGGTCCTTAAATATGTCTGTTTTCAAAGAACCTGTATTACTTTAGTTATCATGTCACAATTGGATTTTAATCATTGTGCAGAGTTATTAACAGTGGAATGCTTATGT
This sequence comes from Chaetura pelagica, assembly GCF_000747805.2. Lineage (NCBI taxonomy): Eukaryota > Metazoa > Chordata > Aves > Apodiformes > Apodidae > Chaetura > Chaetura pelagica. The sequence goes on along the minus strand of NW_009952640.1, from coordinate 717,408 downwards.
TTAGCCACCTCGCACATCTCATCCTGTGGTGAAGTTCTCCTGTACTGACTGTGAACCGATGGTCATTGACAAACTGCCTTTTGATAAATATGAATTAGAACCTTCACCACTGACCCAGTTTATCCTGGAAAGAAAATCCCCTCAGACCTGCTGGCAGGCAAGTAGAATTTATAGAAAGCTATTTCTTTATGGCCTTCATTCTGTAATCAAAATAAAATATCAAATTTCAACACACCATGTTTTGGATTCACATACAATATAATGTGTTTTATTGCAGGTATACGTGAGCAATAGTGCAAAATACAGTGAACTTGGTCATCCTTTTGGTTACTTGAAAGCTAGTACAGCTCTGAATTGTGTGAATTTATTTGTGATGCCTTACAATTATCCAGTCCTCCTTCCACTGCTAGGTAAACACCACTCCATAAATTTTTTTCTAGGTGATAGGCAATTTAAAAATTGATCTAAACAGATTACTGCAATTAATGCCAGTATTAATCACACACCTGTAGAAAACTACAATGTTGATCAATGTATTTGTCATCAGTAACTTGTTTTTATGTCACCAATTGGCTAGCCTTCATGACTCAGACTCAATGTGTAGGATGATTTGCTTCATCATCGTTCTTTCAGATATGTTTTAGTCTCACATCTTTCAATATTTTAGGAGCCATTTTTTTCCCCAATCTGTTCTCTCAGTTACCAATTCAATTTGATAAATAATTTATCAGGTTCCATCTTTTGGCAGCAGCATTTATCTTGTGTGCATATATTTAGTTCAGTTGCATATATGTTAAAATACATATATTAAGTTTTGAGGAACTGGCATCCCTTTGAGAGTTTCTTTTAGTAGAAAAAATGCTGTCTAGACATGCCTTTCATTTTGTCTCTTGTTTTTATAACCATCAGATGACTTGTTTAAAGTACACAAGGCAAAGCCTACGTTGAAATGGCGGCAGTCATTTGAAAGCTATTTGAAGACAATGCCTCCTTATTATCTTGGGGTAAGATTACTTACTGTGTTAAAATTTCTATTTTTTCTTATGGAATTATAGTTATCTGTCCACTATGGGTGTATTCCCTATTTCAAGTAGAGTATGTATTAATTTAAGAGAGCATAGTTAAACTTCATGCATCATGGTACTTACTGTTTTCACTGGAGTCCTGTGGAATGGTTGAGACCTGAACCTTAAGAAATTTTTCATCAACTGTGACTTGCATATAAATGATACCTCTGTTAATTATTGATTCTGCATGAATGGACCAATGCTTGAAAACAACAACAACAAAAAAAGCTGCTGTGAAAGTCTTTGTGTTTCTTTTCTAACTTTGAGGACCTTGGGTTCTAATTGAAATTGTTTGAGTTTGTTGAAGTATGTATACAACACTTATAAGGTTAAATACAATGATACAATGTATTTCATGTTTCAGCCTTTGAAGAAAGCTGTGAGAATGATGGGAGCACCAAACCTTATAGCTGACAATGTGGAATACGGACTTAGTTACAGTGTCATTTCATATCTCAAAAAGTTGAGTCAGCAGGTAATGTTGAAGCAAAAGAGCAGTAAAAACTTATTCTAATATCAGGATAATCTTAAAATACTCAAGTTCAATGGCTTTGAATAAAAAAAGAGCAGAAAGATCAAGTTAATATCTTCCTATAAGAAATTAGCAGAAAAGTATTTTGATTTTCTGAATGGAAGGAAAACTTGACATGTAAATATAAACTTCTATAGACTGGTCTGTATAGATAGATATGGAGATTAGAAATTTAGATTTTTTGTGTGTGTGTATTTAAGAATTGTTTTTACTTGTACAGACATACTTTTGTTCAAAAGAAAACATGTTGTCTTACCTTAGATATTAAAGATGTTCTAGCATTTTTTTCAGAAAACAGAAATTTGTACTTTGTGCATCTTAATCAGGTGTCCTTTTTCTGACTTGTGAAATTAAGTGGGAAGTGTTCAGTAAATATAAACTGACATAAAGCAAAATCTCAAGGAAGGCTACAGATGTAGAAGTTCCAGGTGAACTTCAGGAATTGTTGACTGTGTTTAGAATAGTGCCCATATCTTTGACTAGTCTCGTGCACCAGCTAAAACGTTTCTGCCCTGCTACCTACACTTTTATTTTCTTGAACTGTGCATATTAAGCTTTCCTGTTCAGGATAATAAAATGATGCAATAGACTTGCAACTTCATGAACAGTAGTGCATGAAACTTGGCTAATGAGTTCTTTTTTTTTTTCTTTAAACATTAATATAAAATATTATTTGAGGAACAAACCTCTTGAAGTTTACATTATATCCTATTAGGTCATAGTCATATTGCTCAGTATTCTGTGAGGTGAACTAATTTCTCAACCTCAATGTAATGACATGCGCTACAAATTGTACTTAAATCTTTTCTAAGTTTTGAAAGGCTTTCCCAGTAAGCAGTCAGTATTCTTAATAAATACATATTCAGATTTTGAGTAGTCTACAAATAGACGTGAAGCTGCAAACCAAACATTGTCAGGTGTATTATTAAATTACTTTTGGCCCTTTGTTCAACTATATTCTGCCCAAAAGCTGGTGTTTATGTTTAATTTGATACAAATCTAACATAATACTGGGGGCTAGGGCCGTCTATTCAGAGAACAAACATTATCATGTATTTAGTATTTATTAATGTTATGACTATTCCTATTGAGCCTTTAAAAAGTTTAAGCCATGGTGTGACTGATTGCAACTATAGTTGTGGGGAGAATCGGTCTTTTGGGAGTTAGTGTTTAGCTGTTATCATAGAAAACAGTCAGTGTGAGTACAGATAGGTTTGCAGAGCATGACTAGTCAAATTATGGCATTTTATGAAAATAAAAGCATTGCATGCATGTTGGTGCTTTGATACCATAATGGGCAGCAGAGGAGAAACATGCAGAAGACCTAAGCACAAACTGTTCATTATATTTAAAATTGTAATAAGCATTAAATGGTTGTTTATTAAGCACTCCTTAAAGCACTCATCCTAGTTATGGTCGTCATAGTGTATTAGCACATTGTTGAATCTTCTAGGTAGGAATTTAAAATGAATAAGTCTGACTAATCCTTTTAAGAGCATATTGTCAATTTTATTTATTTATTTATTTCAAATTAAGGCCAAAATAGAGTCCGATAGAGTCATTGGCTCTGTAGGCAAAAAGGTAGCGCAAGAGACTGGAATTAAGGTCAGAAGCAGATCACACAACCTGTCTATGGCACATAGGAACGATTTTCAACATCTGCTACAGGGGATTACTGGGGAAATTCCTCATAGACCTCTAGACCTCAATATGAAGGAGTATGCTGGGTTCCAAATAGCTTTGCTGAATAAGGTAAGCACCACTGTGTGTAATGTTGTTATTTTCAATATACTTCCATTGAAATGCTATATATTGTTTCATTCATGGTATTAATTGGACCTTTATTTACTGGAACCATAGGATTTGAAACCTCAGACTTTTAGAAATGCTTATGACATACCCAGAAGAAATCTTTTGGATCAGTTAACACGAATGAGATCTAATTTACTGAAGAGTACTCGCAAGTTCCTCAAAGGACAAGATGAAGGTTAGATAGAAAGTTTCTTTTTTGCCTGCCCATGTGATTGGTACCAAAAAAAAATGAATACTGTAACAAATAGTGTAGTTCTTTAAAACTTAGTGGATGTCTGATACTGCTGTTAAACTGCATGTTTTGTTAGATTTATTTTTTTTCCTTAATTAACTTATTGGAAGAGAAAATGGTGAGGATTGAGAAGATACAGATTCACTGCTCTGTCCTTTAGTCCATATCAGGAGACTCGTGTTTTTATGTAAGATTCTTTTTCCACTGTTTTTTCCCAACTTCCATGATACAGCTGAGAGAAAAAAAAATCACAGGACAGTTCTGAGCATTATGATCTCTCTCCATAGATGTGGATTGTGAGCAATGGAAAAGTGGAAGTCACACTGGATGCTGCCAGTGTGATCCTCTTGGCCTTTAGGCCAACAGCATGTAGCTCAGTAGTCTGCTCATTTATTCTTTTACCTTTCTGCTGTGTCTTCAGGCACTGCTTTATGGCATCTAAGAAAGAGAAAATGATGAAATAAGTGGGGAAAATGAGAAGTGCAGTGCAAGTCAATGTGCATGTTACATTAGTTCTGTCAGTGCTTAGGTCAGATTAACATCTGTGATCAAGTGATACTTTAATGTGGAATGTACAGGAGTTGCTCTTTGGGGAGGAGGTTGACCAACATAAAAACTAATGTAAGGTTTTTTCTGCTGTTTCTGCAGAGTGTATTTTGCTTGATCAAAGACTGGCCAACTTTAACTAAACGCATAAAAAGTTTAGAATCGGGTCCTATGGATTTTAAGAGTTTGTTGATTCCAGTGGTCAAAAATCACAGTTTCTTTGGGAAAATGCTAGTCTGAACAATTAAATTTTGAGTGGCTAAAGCTGGTTAGAGTTATGTCAAAGCTGTAGGCAGCATGGAATTACTACTTAGCATTAATGCAGCTTTTGTTTGTAGTAATAATTTGGTAATAATTTGTTCCCATTTCCAGTTTTTTAACCAATCTGCCCTGTTGAAATGTTACGAGGCAGTGGAAAACTGGCATCCATGCATGACAACTGTTGTTTATTTCCCTGTTGTAATGACAAATACACAAGACACTGATTCAATTAAACAAATTTCCTGTACTCAAACCATGATGTTACAAATGCCAGTTAGGCAAGAATAATAATGAGTTTTGCACATCTGTTTTGTTAATGCATTTGATAAAAGACTGAAAACTGGACGTATGAAGTGGGTATAGACTAAATTCTCAGAAGATGGGCAGTATTATGTATTAATAAAATCTTCTGTTACAATAGACCAAGTTCACAGTGTACCTATAGCACAAATGGGAAACTACCAGGAGTATCTAAAACAAATACCTTCTCCGCTCCGAGAGCTTGATCCTGATCAACCACGAAGGCTTCATACATTTGGCAATCCATTCAAATTGGACAAAAAGGTGACTTTTATGTAAAGTTTTATTAAAGATGTGCTGGCGTGTGTGTGTGCTGCTGATTAGACCACTCAAAGAGCAATGTATTGGAGAAACACTTTGGAGTATTTTGAAAAGTACTGCTTACAAGAAAGTGTTTCACATGTTTTTCCATCGATAGTATGTTATGGAGGACAATCTTTTTAGGAAAAACAGTATTTAGGCTCTGAAATGTATTATAAATGAAATATGTTTGTCACTCTATTATAGCTAACGCCTAATGATCTTTCTGTTACCAAACTTCTCCTGTTAAAAGTGTCTCTCAGCTTAGAGAGCATGGACTTTCCCTTTTGTCCAAATCTGACTTGGACTTGACTAAATTACCATTATCACTTAGACCTCTTCTTTTAATTGTTTGACTAATTTGCGATTACTGAAAAAGAAGCTTGACTGCCCATTCAATTGTCTTATTTGCCAGACCTTTGTGTAAGGGCCTCGAGCACGTTGATTTAGTCTAGGAAGGACTTGATGCAGTTTTTATGTATTACTTTGTTTAACATTTTAGAATTCAGTACACAGGAGGACGTTGTATGTAGTTGCTTTATACATGGTAAACATCATGATAATATCAACCATTAATTATGATTTTTTTTGTGTTATGTGGCTTTAGTGTAAAGTTTAAGAATTCTCCCCATTGAATTTATTACAGGGAATGATGATAGATGAAGCAGATGAATTTGTATCAGGACCTCAAAATAAACATAAAAGACCTGGAGAACCAAATATGCAAGGGATCCCAAAAAGACGACGTTGTATGTCCCCCCTGCTCAGAGGTCGACCACAAACTCCTCCGGTTGTGAATAACCACATTGGAGGAAAAGGGCCGCCAACACCAATCACACAAGCACAGCCTGACCTTGTTAAGCCTATTCCTATTCACAAAAGTAAGTGAATCTTCATAATCTTTAGAGAGCTTGCTTTTTAATTTATGCAAAAAACTTGTTTACGTGGAAATACCATTGGCTGATTTGCCCAATATGGCAATTTTATCCCTTGTTTTTGAAAATGAAGTATTTCAGTGTGCATCTGGGGTTGATTACAGAAAGTGTTTTAGTCCTTCAGACAGAATCTTCCCAGTACAAAACATGTATTTCCTGTATTAAATGAGGAGACAATGTAAACAGTCAGAAGGATGTTCTTCCTTTGCCTGGGAATTCAGATGAAGTTAATTTGAATGTTGCTGTGGTGTTGTGAACTCACTTCCCTTAGTGTGGAGCTGAGGTGCTGTGTAAGAGTCTTGCTCACTGTTCAGCACTAAAGTAAACTGAGTTCAGTTTAATGGGGAAAGACAAGCATGCCATAAAAGCACATTTTACAGGTGCTTTTTCTTTTGTGGATAGTTTATATAGCAATTTATCTTTTTAAGCCATTAACTGCCAGGAGTTATAGTAATATGTTGAGTATTACAACCCACAAACACTTTTTTCTGAGCCTGGTGTGCACAATGGACTATACAGGCTGGCACAATGGACTATACAGGAGTTTAGCACTAAACCAACTTGTTGACTTCTCTCAGATGATAATGTGAAACTGGCAAGTGTACTCTTTGCTTTTTCAGCATCAGAAACAAATAATGAGGTTACAATGGACAATGTGGTTGAGAATCATGTTACAGACCCACTTGCATCAGATGCTTTCCTGAATACTGTGGATTCAGATTTTTCAATGTCCTCTTCTCCATTCAATTCATTGGATCGACCATCAGCTCATACAGAGGATGTAGGCCATGAGCACTTGGGGAATAACATGAATGTTGATGGGTTTTTGGAGAATCATGAGGAATCAGGTAGTAAAGAACAAAGTACCGAAGAGAACTTGCCAATGTCTTCGCCCAGCAAAGGGAAGAAAACAGTCCATTGCAGGAGTTCCAGAGAGATTAATATAGAGCTAAGAGCACAAATTATGAAAGAGATCCGAAAACCAGGAAGGAGTAAGTATACTAAATCTCTCTTTTAGATTATTGGCATGAGAGCTAAATGAAGAATTCATATTAGATCACTAGTTTAGAAGCATACTGAACCATGAAACTGAAGCTAAAACTGCTAAAAAGTTCCTGGATGAGTGATAAAAACATTGTTATACATATCAATGTTTATGAAAGTAATGTTTCTTATATGGTCAGTGTTAGAATTAGCTTGTTATGTGTTCCAGTAATATCATAAACTACAGTGTGCTGTGCTTCTTAATGTTAGTGCTCACTGAACAGTATGTAATTGCTACAGGTCTGTTGATAGGAGATATATCCTAAAAGCTTACAAATGCTGAGGGAAATCTGTTCCATTTCACTCAGATCTATTACAACAGATACCTATAGGCATTTCTGAAGTAACTGTGATTTTGCTCTTGTCTTTAAGAATATGAAAGAATCTTCTTTTTACTGAAGCATGTACAAGGAAGCCTACAAACCCGACTGATATTTTTACAAAACGTTATCAAAGAAGCTTCAAGGTAGGTAACTGAGTAGTATTAATTTTATAATACTACACCAGGCACTGCCATACATAACTACTTGACAACCATGCAGTTCTTTGTTTGAAACTTGCCACACAGTACTTTGCATTGCAAGTAAACAATTCCCTAGAAAAGAAATGTCTCTACACTTTGGATTTATTTCCTTCAGAAATATTGTAGCCCTGTCTGAGGCTGTGGAAATAGGATGTAGTCTGTCACTGGAGGAGAGAGACTTGCTGAGGATTTAAACCCAGTGGTGTTAATCCAGGTAGAAACTGTTTCTTTAAATGTCCTTAGGCTGACCGTACTTGCTTAGCCTTCTACATGTTTACTAAGAGGAAAGAAACAAGTAATTATGGTTGGAACCAATAGTGTTTCAGTTGAAATGAAGTAATAATTCCAGCATCTTCCTTGGATTGTAAATATAACTAACTTTGAGGCTTATTTTTGCTCTAATCTGGTTCTTTTTCGGTAGTCAGGTTTTTTTTTCGTGGGGCATTATTAAACAAACTTTATGATTAAGTGAAAATCCAGGTAATTTTTTGATAAAACCATGCTGAGATTTTAAGATATGCGAACACTGGACATTCATACAACTCATCCAGGATTCTGCAGCCAGCACAGTGGGCTATGTAGTTTTTCATCGGTCTTGCTTTTTGTACAGCAACAATGACTTTATCATGCTTTTACTTGGTCTGTCTTTATTGTATCATCTGTCAGAGTTGTTCCATAAGCAACTTACTGTCTTGGAACACCAAAACAGTCCTGTTGCTTCTGGAGTCTGTGGCAACCCTTAGCAGGGGGCTGGAATATTTGTTTCTCTAAAATTAGTCTCTTCAGGTCATCTGTAATTCTCTTTTCTATTGCACAGCCTCTCTATTCCAGTTATCCTGAGTTGACTTCTTCCCTACAAAATTTGGCAGCAGTGGAGTGTTGCTGTTGGATACATTAGAATTAAATCCTCTCCTTCACCATAGCCAACAGCTTTCTGTATTTACTGTTGGAAAAAGTTGACAATTCTGTTTTTTTCAATTGTTGTTAAACTTTAATTTTTATTGGTTTGAGTGTAGGAACAACTCAGTCTCTCTTCTTCCTCTTCTAGGTTAGATTTTTGTAGTGTGGTCATTTTACCCACCTGAGTAACACTGCCTACAAATCCCTCTGCAGATCTCTGTTTCTTTCCTTATTTAGGCAAGCTACAACATTTAACTAATGTTCCCTGCTCTCTGCAGGAAATGTCTCTAGGCTCTCCAGAGTTGTCAGTCTTGTTAACTGGTAGCTGACTTTGCAGTGCCATGGAATGCAATTCGAATTTGGGATGCTTTTTCTGTTTCCCTGGACTCAGAAGCTTTGGCTCTGAATACAGATTTAAGATAGCTCTTGAACATTTCAGCAAGAAAGGGTGTGCTTAAACACAGTCCCCAATCAATTTTGGAGGTTAATTCACTAGAGAGTTGTGAGGGGAGAGGGAAATTTCTAAAAAATTCCACAGTTTTCAGCTTCCACAGGAAACAGGCTGTCCCACAGTTCCTCTTCTGATAACAGAAAACGTATCACTTTTGACATGCAGAAATCGATGTGGGGTAGATAATGGATTCTTTTCTCCCAGTTGATGGTAAAAATATTAAGGATTAGGCAATACAACATCTCAATCTTAAATTCTGGGCTATTTCTATTCTGACTTATGTCTTCTTATGCTTAGTGATGCACATTTGGTTAAGCCTGGGTGGGTAGTATTAGTGGAGTTCCAAGGAGTTCTTGGAACACAAGAGACGTGAATTCCCAATAGATGTCTGTAACTTTGGATACACAAAGTGAGTTATTTAGGCTAATTTCTTTTAGCCCTTTCCTGTGTAGTGGAGACGTCTTAAGTATTTCTAGAGGTGGTGTAGCAATCCATTAATGGTCATAGCACTAAGAATAAATTTGTTTTTATTCTCTGCTCAAGAGTGTACAGCAAAAGCTGACAAAACATGGACCAGAATTCTCCAAATCAACCAACTTCTTAGTGTGAGAAATTAAATTCCCTTTTATTTATTCTCCAAACTAACAACTTTAGCTATTAATACACACAGCAAAGCCCAAAGTGTGGACCTAGATAAAATGCTGAGCAATACCCATCTATGATAAGAGTGTTGGTGAGAATGAATACAACCAATTTCAAAATAAAGGTGAAGCTTTATGCTTACTACCTAGGTCTACTCAAAGAAATTTTATTGGGAATTGGACTTGGTGATCTTCGGAGGACCCTTCCAACCCCTAATATTCTGTGATTCTGTGGTTATTATTAATGGTACTGATTTTCCTAGCAGAGTGAACAGTTGAAACCCAACTCAAAATCAATCTGGCTGCAGCTGTCAAAGATAACAGAAAATGCTTCTACAAATATATTAGCAACAAAAGGAGGATGAAGGAGAACCTCTATCCTTCATTGGGTGCAACTGGGAAGCATAGCAGCCAAGGATGAGGAGAAGGCTGAAATACCTAATGCCTTCTTTGCCTCAGTCTTTAGTAGTAGGGCCAGTTATGTGCTGAGTACCCAGTCCCCTGAGCTGGAAGACAAATGGGAAGCAGTTTGAAGCCCCATGACCCAAGAGGAGATGGTTAGCAACATGCTACACCACTTAGACACACACAAGTCTATGGGGTCAGGTTGGGTGCACCCAAGGGTCCTGAAGCTGGCTGCAGTGCTCACCAAGCCACTTTCTGTCCTTTACCAGCAGCAGTCCTGGCTAACCAGGAGGAACCCAGTTGACTGGAGAGTGGCAAATGTGACCCCCATCTACAAGAATGGGTGGAAAGAAGATCCAGGAAACTAACAGACCTGTTATTTGGATCTGAGTGCCAGGGAAGGTCATGGAGCAGATCATCTTGAGTGCCATTATGTAGCACATGCAGGAGAACAGGGTGATCACGCCCTGTCAGCATGGGTTCATGAAAGGCAGATCCTACTTGGTGAACCTGATCTGCTTCTATGACAAGGTGACCCACTTAGTGGATGAGGGAAACAACATCCACAGTCTTTCCCTCTACCAGGACTTGGTAGAGCTAGGTTAATGGTTGGACTCAGTGATCTTAAAGGTTTTTCCAACTAGAACAATTCTGTGATTGTGTGAATTAGAGTCAATGCTTAATTCTGTTAATTGCAATAGTAGTTAATGTGGTAAATAATTTATGTTGTCTTGAAAAGAAACATTTGCTATAAGTTTCAGCATCTGGAAAAGAACTTTGAGTGAGATGTACTGAAGAGCTTGACATAGTACACTGTAAGCCTGACTTCCTGTGCCAGCATTAATGTGAGAATCCTTCGCACTGTGTTTTTTCCGCCCAGCTTCCACCAGGTTCTAGGTTTCTAGGAGTGGTACAGCTGGTTCAGGGGGCTTGAAGGTGTCCTGGAGAAAGTAACATTACCCAGTCACTTGCACAGAACATAAGCATGTTAATTTTTTGCTAGGGCTATATTATAGTAAAGCACTTTGGCATTAGCTTAAATAATTTGACATTTACTAGAGGCAATGAGAAGGAATAATTATCTGTTTCCTAGATTAGTACTTGTCAACAAACAGGGATTTGTGAAGAAAGGAGGGGAAGCAGTACTTGAAGTACGGGCTCTCTGTAGGGTTACTGAGGAGACCTGTGATGAGAAGGATGGGTGAGGGCCCAGAGCCATGGATATTCAATGAGATAGTAAGTGGCTGGGAATGGGAGCTTTTTTCCCTGTAGTCAGGATGGAATTGTGGGGAACTCTGTGATCTGGGAGTTAGGGCACATGCTGTGTATCAGTGAGCCAAGAACATGGGCTGGGAGGCCTAGCTGGGACTAGAGGCTTCTGTTGGGATCTCGTAAGTTCATAGGAATGAACTTGGTGGATAGTTCAGAATAGTACTGAGCTGAGAAAGTGTGTAATCTTTCCTGCTTATCTTTGAGTATGTGCATGGCTACCAAAGCAAGGATCAGAAGGGTTTCCCAGGTGTAGAAATATCTCAAGGGGGAGGGCTAGTTGGAAACAGCAAAGACCTGTGTGTGCTGAGGCAGAGGGGTAAGTAAATGTGACGAAATAATCTGCTCTTCAAATTTATGTAATGAATATGAAATAGAACTACAGAGATTCCGGGTATGGATTACATCTGTGTTTTCTTTAATTTCTTTCTCAAACTTTTTAATTTCTGTTTGCTTCTCAAAAAATTTCCTCTGCACTGTGTAGTGGCTATTCCTTCACCAGTATTCACTTCACTTTTATGAGTGCACCATGGAGACATACAATGCCTAAAAGCTGTTGCCAGTTCTTTTGGTATATGCTTTATTTTTGTATGTAAGAACTTCCGGAAACAGCGAACACTTAACTCTTTTACCTGGCTTTCTGAGAGGTGAATGATGTTCAGCCATTTGCTGTAATGGACTGTAGTAAGCATAGTTCTATTTCTCTCATTAAATGGAAAAGAAGTTAGTGGTTCACTAGAACTTTAGGAGACAGTATATATACCTGTGAGGTATATATAACCTCATAATGCACTTGACCTAAAATAAATAACTGATGTTTTCAGGGTTCAGCAAAAGTTTTGTGACCAGTTTCCTGTATTACTGTGTACATCCATTACTATGCTTTCTTTTAAATACAGGTTTAAAAAACGAATGCTGATAGAACAGCTTGAGAGTTTTCTGGAAGAAATCCATCGCAGATCCAATCAGGTCAACCATATCAACAGCAGCTAAGAGACACTGCACACAAGACAAAAGCCACAGCAGGGCACTGCTGTCCTTAACTTGCATTCATTTTTGACATGCACTCTTATCTCAAGTTCCTATACCTGAAAGAATGAGAAGCTGCTCTATAAAATGATGAGAAAAGTACCCATCATGATTTTTTTTCTTCAGTTCTGTTATTTTTGTAATGTGAAAAATATCAGAAAAACATTTTTATTTAACTAAATGGAGAACTTCTTGCTTGTCATGGACTCAAGTGTCATTTTCCCTCAGGTCCTATTTTTCTTAATCCAACCTTCAAAATTATCACCTCTCAAGGTTGAACTTTGCCAAAAAGTTGCTTTGTAATTTAAAAAAAAAAAAAGCACATACATTAAACAAGGTAATGTTTTGTATATACAGTTATTTTGGATATATTATTGTAAGTTGTATAAATGTATTTTGAAAAATATTTAAGAAAAGCACTTTTGTTATTCCATCAATAAAAACTCTATTTTAATCTTTGTGTAGGATTGAGTACAGTTTTTATTGGAATGGTTCATTTTGCCTTCCCTTTGCAGAGCATCTCTGTTCTAGTGTCAGTGTTAAGGAATGAAGAGCAGTTTTGTATTGCTGGATTTTCTGTTCTTAATCAGAGAACAAGTGAAGGGAAGTTAATACTGAACTGCAGCTACAGTAGGATGGTTCCCTGTGGCTCTTTGTATTTGACACTTCCCTACTGGGTGACTACGAATGCACATCTGCAGCAGTGCCAAAACCCACAGTTTTATCGGGATACAATGTAGTAAGCCAGGGGTCAATTTGAGGAAGGTTGCACAGAGTTTTTCCATGTCAGAAGTTTTACATGTTTACAAATGTAGGAACAAGTGCTGCTTCTTGGACACAAGCTATCACAGAATGGTTTATTGGCCCTGTCTTTCAGCTGAGCAAGATGCTCCTAACTTCTGAAAAGCTTTACTTGCTTCAGAGAGAGCAGCTTCCCTCTAATACTTTTATTAGACATTAGTGCTTTGCAATCTTCGCCCAAAATTTTTGTGGGCCTTGGTTTCTGATTCTTGTCCCACGAGTTGAATCTTGTACTGAAACAATCATGTGTCCCAAATTTTGTCAGTATGCTGAAAAAAAGCATTTTTGTAGATGCTTTTAGCCTCATTCAGTGTTCTTCAGGAATGAGGAATGTCCATCCTATGCTGTGTTCATTTTATAAAACATAAAAGGCAGTAAAGGTATTACAACTACTTTTTTTTTTTTTTTTTAAATAATATTTGTTTGTTCATTGAGTGGGTAATTCTGCTTCCCATCTCTTCTGGGAGTTTTGAAACAGCCTCTCAATTTCATTTCCTTTTCACAGCATTCTGCTACTTGTTACCTTACTATCTCAGACCAGACAACTTTTATTTTTGACTTTGGGAGAGGGAAATAAAGTTATGCTTGAAGACTAAGATATCACAAAGTTTCCTTGTGGGATGCTTTCTTTCATGTGACCTGCATATTCAGCAACATTCAAGCTGACTTTAGCCATGATGAAGCTAAGCAGAGGCTGTTGGCCCATATTCTGAAGTATTTAGGTGGAAAAATCTGTTCAGTTTTTCTTCAAATGATTATATGCTTACTATCTTTCCTGTGCTCATGCTGTTGATGATTCCTAGAGACCTCTTAAGTCACCAGTAGTGTGCACAAAGTAATAAAGTAATTGTAGGACTTGGTTACTTTTACTCTTGTGGAAGTTATACTGTTTAAAACATTTTTAAAATAAATATATATAATGTAGACTTTAATTTCATTTAGAGAAAGCTCATTCTAGGAGGAGAAGACAGTGTATTGTCTGGTGTTTATTATGAAGGATCTGTGACTCTTCCTATAAAGAGTACTGAACCTGTAAAGGGAAACAATATTAACATTATTTCAGTTTGGGAACATATTTTCAAAGTGTAGTACAGTTTAAATACATCCATTAAGCACAGAACTAGGAGATCTGTGGTGTTCTTTCCAAACCTCAGTGTTTTACTGAACCCTATAAATTACTATATGTTCCCTGGAAATCTAATGGACATGACTCCAGTTATGAGAGAAAATTGGTGGTTTGAAGGATTTTTAGGAAATTCTTAACTTGCAAATTTCCTGTGTTGCTAAGAATGGTAAGAGTTGTTGGAGATGTGGTGATGCTTCAGAGGAGCAAACACCTGCTAAGTGTTGTATAATGTAATTCTTCTTTATTGTTGCCAATGAGCTATATGGTTCTTTCCTTTGGCAGAGATTCTGGAGCAACTTACGTGACTGAACATCTGAAATGAGACATACAGTGTGATACTGAAGCCAAAGGAACACTGGGGATGGTTCAGTCTTCCAGACATGCTCTGCAACTTTGTTTGTTTGGGGGACTGGGGGAATTCATTAGTGAGAGAGAGTTATTAGTTGCAAAAGAAATAATCAATTTTTTTTGGCAGCACCTTGCAACAGTGAAAATACAAGGTAGGCTTTTTGCAGAGCTAATTTCCCTGATTACATACAGTGAATATCCATGGCTTTTGATAACCTGAGAGTCTTGTGGGGGTACTTAGTGAAGAGTCCAGGTGTGTAAAACTCTCCCCTCAAATGTGCTACTATTCAAGACAGGAGGGAAGAGAAACTTGCTTCTGGAAATTCTGAGCTGTACCTGGGCAAAAGAATGTTGGTCTTCCAAATTTCATAGAAATTGTGGAATGGTTTGTGTTGGAAGGGACCTTAAAGATCATCTAGTTCCAACCCCCCTGTGTGGACAGGGACACCTCCCACTAGACCAAGTTGCTCCAAACCCCATCCAGCCTGGCCTTGAACACTTCCAGGGATGGGGCATCCATAACTTCCCTGGGCAACCTCTGCCAGTATCTCACCACCCTCATAGTGAAGAATACTTTCCTAACATAATCTAAATATACCCTCTTGCAGTTTAAAGCCATCAGCCCTTGTCCTCTATCTGCAAGTCCTTGTAAAAAGTCTCTCCCCATCTTTCCTGTAGCCCCTTCATGTACTGGAAGGCCACTATAAGGTCTCCCTGGAGCCTTCTCCAGGCTGAACAAGCCCAAATCCCTCAGCCTGTCTTCATAGGAGAGCTACTCCAGTCCTTGGATCATCTTTATGGCCCTCTGGACTTACTCTAACAGCTCCATGACCTTCTCATGTTGGGGGCCCCAGAACCTGACACAGTCCAGATGGGGTTTCACAAGATTTCTGAGATATCCCCTGAGAAGCTGCTGAGGTCGGAATTAATATAGGGAATTTCAGGCCACGGAGACCTGGTGCCTACAGGCAGAAGTCTTTGCTATGAGCTGTCTGCGTTAGTATGATTTATATATTTGACTTCTTCAACTATTAGTCCAACTGATCCAGTCCAATTGTAATTTGAATTGCCCAGTGGAGGTCGAGACCTATTCCTTGGGCATTTAAGATCTATAAAATATTTTTAGTGCCTATATGCTAAAAATGTTTTTGCTTATACATTGCAAGTAGGTAAAAGATGCTAATTTGCCTTCCCTGACTTCTGTGACTATCACGTATTCTTTTTAAAGAAATTAAGCTGTATCCACTGTTTTTATGGTTATTTGAATCTCGTGCATTGAAGAAATGATATGTTTTTTACAAAAAACTTACTGGTTTCAGTGTTACTTGTGAAAGGTTCTGCTACTGAAGCAGAGAGCGTGCCTACCTGTGTTAGCTTGTCTCAGGAAAAACGTGAATGGTCTGTCTGCTTTGAAGGTTGGTGTTCGGGATCTCTTTAGTAACACCATTGCTGTAATGCAATGAAGAAAACATTAGTAAAACGTGTCCATTTTCTTTTCGTCTTTTATACAGTGCCCTCTAGCCCCGGTGCCTGGTACTGTAAGTTCTGAGTTGCTCCTTTGCTTTAGGAATAAAAATGACGGTTTTATCCAAGATGGGTCTAGGTGAATGAACAAGTGTCGTGAGACCAGATGCAGATGATACGTGGGTACTTTGCTGCTGAAGAGTCGCTCTGCCTTTGGATTTTAAAGGTAATACATCTGTTGTTGTTGTCACAGCCTTCAGTCTGCTCAAGTCATACCGTGCTATTGCCTGACTCGTTAGCCCATTCCTAGCTGTGCTGCTCACAGAAAAAAGATAAGAAAGGCAGAATTGTAGCCCCTTTTCTAGATGGGAGACAAAGAGCAGAGACATATCTGCATTATCCTGGTATTTCTCTGTCCAGGCTCTCAACAAAACGTAAATAGCCTTAATCTCAATTTATGACTGTCCTCATCTCTGGCTGTGGGTTAATTATTAGATTAAATGAAGAAGAATTATGATGGTTCAGCAATTATTCAAATATGTCTTATTTCAATTTTTTTTTCTTTTTAGCTATATGGTATTTACAATAAATTGTAAAAAAACAAAGCAAAACAAAACAAACCCAGCCCGATACTAAAAAAACCCCAGATTTGGATTTATTATTTTTTTTTAAATGAGCAGTTAAAACAATAGAATGCAATAGAAAATTCAAGTAAGACTCAGTAAAACTAGTTTGAGTGGTACTATTTCAGTGCTCCTAACAAAACCTGCCTACTTTAGCTTTCAAGTGACTAAATCCAGAGCTTTTAAAGTAAGCAATAAACATAATTATACCTTTTTAAAATCAGCTTCTTAGCTTGGTCCGACTGAAGTTAAGGGAGGTTATGGCATTTCTTTCAATGGGATAAAGCTCTGGTGTCTGATTCCCAGTACCCTTAGTCTTTGGTATGTAATTGAAGCCATCTAAAAGCTTTTATTTTTTATGGAAACTGCCAGAAAAATATTTGTGCCCTGGCAGAGATGCAAATTGTCATAAAATGTAAAACTGTACAGCTGTGCAGCAAGGTTAACTTGGTTATGTCCAAACTTTCACTATACACCCACATATGTAGAAGATGTGCCATATTCAGAGTCGCTGCCAAGGGAATGCTACACCAGATCAGGTGTGCTTGGGTTCCTTTTAGCATCATCACCATGGGTTGAATGTTCACATGGAAATGATCTGCTAGAAGAAATGACTGAGCACGAAGTTCACATCTCCAAGTACATAAGAAACAAGCCTGTCTTTGTTTTTATGAAGACAAAACTTCCCTGTCATGACCTTTAATGCTACCGAAGAGGCCATCTTCAGACACATACCCCATAGAGATTCAGGAGCTATGGACAAAACATTAGCAACCTCTTTTAATTCTTTGCTTGTACAATCTTAGGAGAGAGATTTGACCAACAGAAAGAAAAGAAGTGCTGTATTTCCTTGAACTGGACTTTCCCTGGGAGGTAAGGCTGGTTTTCATTGGACTCTTTATATGTTAGTCTAAGATCAAACATAGAAAGGGAAGAGTTTAAGAGTTCTTATGAACAAAAGTACAATGGAAGCCTGTTATGCATAAAAGTTTAAATTTAGGTTAGGCATGCATTTAAATGCTACCACGTTTCATTTTTTTTCAGTTTGTTTGGGTTTTTTTTGTGTGTGTGGTTCTTTTAAAAGAAAGATAATCCTCAGAAGTGAAGAGTAAATTTTTATATATTTGATTTACCTGTAGCTCCTGATGCCTTTGTACCATCTTCTGTTACTTCAATCTCTGCTCTGTGAATAGCTTCTGAAATATAAAGACTACCTTGCTCTGCAAAAAAACCCACAACCCAGAAATTAATATTAACAGTTATTTTCTGAATTCCATTGTGAACACTTTTTTTTTTTTTTTTTCCCCTCTCCCCTCTCCTTAATTGGAATTAAGAATACTTCTACTTTTTTTTTCTGCAGGATCTAAGGATGACCTAACTGTTAGGTATTTCTCCTGGGCAACTAATTCAGTGGCAGCATACTGAATGCAGTACATGTCACATTAACTTTTCTTCTGTTGCAAATTCCTTCCATTGGTTCCTTCACTACAGCCTGTTCAGAAAGACAGCACAGTGTAAACCTGCCTTTCAGTTGCTTTTTTCTGCTTCTGGCTTCCACATTAGAGGATCCTCAGTTCTAATTTTGACTCAGCTCCTGATTTTTCACACGTGTGCCTAATATGGATGAGCATAGACAGTCTGAACATCTAAGCTGGCTTGGTATTAAGGACTTTTTACTCTGCACGTAGCTGAGATAGCACGACTACACTGCTTTTCGACCAGAGTGACCTTATGTGCAAGGAATTTGGAGAATAAGCAAAAACACTCATGTGTGTTTTGCATCTGTCTGCCTGAACGTGTCCAGTGTCAGGTGCCTCTGACTTCTGTGTGAAAGGTGGATCCCACTTCCAGTCGAGCAGTGAAGTTCTTAGAAAAGTATCAGGAAGTTGGAATGTTTTTCTGCTTAAAGGAATTTCTGCTATTGTTGGCTCTTCGTTCAGATCTGCTTTCTAGTCAGGGCGAGGGGGATTGACAAGAGCTGGACTATGTTTCTGTTGGTGTAAACCTGGAAGAGCTGTGAGGTGTCTTAATGTTTCTGCTGATGGAGCCAGGTGCAGTCTGGTCCATTTCCACTTATGTCCAGTGATGGGAGTCGGGCTCAAGCTACAGAAGAGCACCACTTTGGCACAATATAGGAACGTCTTGAGAGTGAGATAACACACAAGAGAGGTGACATCTGGCTACTTTAGTCTAGGGAAGACAGTGTATCTCAGATCTCTGTATTGCAGACAGAGGGAGGCAGGTCCCTTACCAGCATGAGAAGGAATGCACACATTTGACTGCCTCTGACTACAGAGGGATTTTTCAGGGAGCCTTAAATCATTGTGAATATCCTCTTTTCCCTCATTTCTACCCATGTTTACCTGTCCTTTTGTCTTTATGACTGTTTTCCCACTATGAATTACTAGTTCAAGAGGTCTCCCAGGCTTTGGTGGAAAGTAAGGTGACATGGTAAGAGTATAAACTAATTAAGATAGTGGGGACTGAGTGAATACTAGACTAGGAACTGTTGGAAGAGAAATTGCAAAAAAAACCCAAACCTGGAAGAAGTGATGGGACTGTGATATAAAACGGAGCTTGGAAAAAATTTAGAAGGATATCAGGGAGAGTGTTACAAGTTCTCTTCTCTTCTGCTGACTGCAGAGAGCAGAACATGGGGAAGGTTGAGAGGTCTTCTCTTTTTTGTCTGAGTATGAGGATTGAGCCTGACACAAAGTAAAAACCAGTAAATACTAAAAGTGCATTTTATCTTCTACATTAATTGTCTCTAGTCAAACATCTAGGTTGGAGGAGAGGCAGAATTTTTAAGCATTAGATAAATCTTATTTATTTTGGAGGGAAAAATGTTGAAACTTTTAGGCATAAAGAAGCTTTTCCAGGTCTGAAATGAAGTAACATGTTTGCTAAATGTGGCCTGAGAGTAAATATTCCAAAGAGTGCAGCTTCTGTTTCATATGGAAGAGGAACTGAAAACTTACCTGTTCTTTTTCCAACTGTGTTTATTGGTTAAATAAAAGTTAAACCTTTTTTATAAACTGTGCCTTGTGTAACTCTTAGGCCATCATAGCTATAACCGTACTATTGTGATACATAACTGAGTAGTGTAAGAGCAGAGCTGCAAAGAGCCTCAACATATCTTTTAATCCATAATCCCACCACAGACAGGATCAAATACTTCTACAAGCCTTACCCTGTATGATGTTAAGCAGAAATCTGTCAAGTTGCATAGGAAAGAAGCTGCTAAATGAGACTGTTCATGATGGAGTTAATTTCCTCAAAGTATTTATCTTGTTTAAGTAGATATTAACTTTGTAAAACGCATCCTTGTGTGCTTTATCACTGTATTAACATTTGTTTGCAATAGACAGAGCAACAGGCTTTAACAAATAAGTGGTCAGTAAAAAATTGTTTTTAATGTACATCTCTCTGCAGTCTGACATATGTACTGTGATTAAAAAAATGCAATGTTCAATTGTAAAACAGGTATAAAACCCCCTAAGTAACATACCTTCTGAGGTTGGTCCAGAAAAGCAAATTTTCTTTAAAAGCAAGTTTGTCTAAATTGACGGAATTTCTTCTTGTCATACCTCCATTTATTTACTCACACACAAGAACTGCATGAACACTCTGCATCTCTAAGAGCAGCTACCACTCTGAGTCTTTGCTAGGGGCAGAAATTACTAAATTGAATTTATTTGTGTTACTGAAAGTGGTAAAACAAAATAAATTTTAAAAAAGATAATTTGGATTGTTTTAGTACTTAAATAGGGATAAACATTCTCCAAGGAGCAGGATAATTTAAAAAAATTTCCAAAACCAAGACACTTTACAATCATGACACTAATATTTTAGCAAAGGAAAAATATAATTTAGTCCACTGGTTACTGGATTAGTAAGACAACATAGTAGAAGTATTTCCCAATATTGTTTGTGCCAATATTGTTTGTGGTGTCTGCAGTTGGACCAGCATCCATAACTGTCAGATAACTACTTGAAAACACCATTACGAATGCAAGTTTTAACTGAAGTATCCTAAATTTCTGAATAAATAACCATTTTCCAGACCTATGGTGTCTTCACAGTTTTAGGTTTAAAGAAAGGAGAGAGAAGAAAAGAAAAAAATATATAAAACAAGACCAAACCCAATCCTGTCCCTTTCAGATTCCTCTTTCCTACAATAGCTCCAAATACAACTGCCAATAATAAAGCAGAATAGTTGAGTGTGAATTGTATTTTAGAGTTTCACAGATGAAGAAGTACAATCAATTCAGAAGCCTCAGGTCTACTGAATCATTCAAATACAAGAGACTATGTGATTGGGTCAGTGATCATTATTTATTCAGTTGAGCCTCTTACCTGAAATACCTTTAAAATTAGCAGTGATGGGGTCAAATGCATCTCTAATTCCCAAGGCAGAAAAAACTGTCTTTAGGTCAAAAAGGCTTTGAATACTGAACCTGAAATTAATATGATAGATTTTATTTAAATGTGCTGTTAGTATTTTCATAGAGCTAAAAGGTGGAACAGGTGCAATTTATTTCAAGCCTTTGCATTTCATCCATTTCTGTATGAGCCCAATATCTTTCATCTGATTAAGTGTACTTTGCAGAAAAGGGACTCATCTTCACCTGAGAGTGTTAACAGAAGGAATCCCTCTTCTCCACCTGTTGCAATCAGGCTGCATTTCAGTCTTCTTGACACTTGAACTCCCTATTTCCCCAAAACTCCTCTCTTTAACAGCCTTTTTGGATGTAGCAAAGAGCTCTTTGAAACCTTTTCAAAATATCACCTTGGAGAAAGAGAATATTGTTGTACAAATTGTTTTCCAGTGCTTTGCTATGAGCATTGTAAGAGATGAGTAATGAAGCCTTCCAGTGCTGATCCATACAACAGGTACAGCCACCAAATAGATACAGCCTCCTCCTGCACCTGACTCGTCCTGGCAGGAATTTCATTTGAGTTAATTTCATTTCTATCTAGCTGATAGAAAATACTGCCAGGATGTGTGAGTTTGCTAGAAACAGCAAGTGACTAACATGGAAAACAGAGGGCTGAAACTTGCTTTGTGCACAGAAAGATGGGTATGATGGATATGACTGGTGGGGGCCCCCAAGTTCTTTGTAGTGTGCTTTTGCAGTATACTAGCAAGCTGTAAAAATAAACTGTTGTGGGTTTTTTTTAAAGTTTATATTCTTACTGTTCCTTAAGCAAAGATAACAGAGAGTGGAAAAAGGCCCAGAATGTTTGTCTCTTTTTAGATCTTTAATGGATTGTTATACTCCAAACAACTTTTTAGTAAAAGCTGTAGGATTGATGGAAATACTTGTTTTTGGAGAATTTTGGAAAGATTTGTTATTCCCAGCTGACCTCTTCATGGCTTAAGAAAGAATTAGAGCTTTTCTGATTGTGTGATGAATGACAAAACTGGAAGTTACCTAATTCAATTTTTTCTTATACAATGCACATGTCAATCTTATCACACAGAATTATGACAACTCAGGTAGTCAAGCCGACGTGGAATATTAATATTGCTTACCTAGGTAGAAAAATGTCCATCTTGATTCTTTTTAAGCTGTTGGCCCAGAGGGTTATGGTTTTAGCAGAAAGGTGAAGCTCAATCTGGGACAAAGGTGTTCTTCTGTGGCTGGGAAGCACTAGGAACATGCTGAGCTTCTCCTCCAAGTAAGGTAACTCAACCACAGTGAAAGCCTCCAGAGCTGCAGTCTGGAATTGGCCTGGAAGTTGGTAAATGTAGAACTTATATCATCATTCAAGCAGGAAAAAAGCCCCCAAACCCACAACCCAAGCCTGAGTCAGCAGACAATTTGGAACAGCAGTGATGGGATATAAGGGGCTGTCTCTAACACATGGACATTTGCAGCCACCTCAGGTGGTTTTTATCTCACAACAGTGGCTCACCTGAACAGCTGGTTGTGTGATAGATACATATGTAGGGATATATGTACATGTAGAAAAATACCAGTGACAGTAATAGCACCTGAAGCACTGCCTCAACAAAGCATGGATATTTTATTCTTTTCTCGTATAGTAGCTGTCCTCCTTATTCAAAGTTTAAAAGTACATCACCAAGGCAATGACAGTAACTTTATGGTGACCGTTTCTGTGATGCTTATTCTTTGAATAAACTTAATTTTTCTAATATCTTTTGCTAAAAAATCACTACTGATAGAAATTACAAAACCTAATGAAGTGTCCTGTTTAATTAACTGAAATCTACTTTACCTCATGTTTCCATCTTTACTACCATTAAAAATAAGTTTTAACCTTATTTCAAGAAGCAAATGGTTACACTAAACAATAGTTAGGCTAACACTTATTTCAGCACCAAATTTCTTATGTTTTTTTTAAATCTAGGCAGAAAGACGTATCAAAATCAGACGAAGGTTATAAAAACTGGTCTCAAAATTAAAAGCTGGTGGGGCTTCCAAATGTGTAGTTAGTTATGCAAGTTTTGTAACAGCAATTTAAAAGTACCATTTTAATTCCATATTTCGAAGAATAATTAACCAGGCATTTCTAATGGGCTCTGTTATACAGTAGAACTGATTAAATTCCCACAATTTTACTTCGTCATTTTTTAATCTGCTAATCCAATAAATAGCATTTCAGGAACACCCAGCCATAGTCAACAGGTCAGGAGTTAAGTACAAGCCCCAAGCAAGTGGCTTATTTTTGCCATTGCCACAGGCTGTCCAAAATACTGAAGCCATTCCCTCTTCACCCAGCTGTACTAGTTGTATCTTCAAGGGTAGATATTAATGCTTATTGAGTCAGCAGTTACAAATAACAGAATACAGGTAGCTGATGTTCATAACACCTAAATATTTGCCAATAAATACATAGCTGTAGGATGTCTCAAATGTTTAGTGTAGGACATTTGTTAGTTTTGCAGATTTAGATTAGAGAGGATTCATTAAATGCTGATTATTCTGCTAGATTAAATTTTAGTCTTTTAGATTAGCCCTCCCACCATGTGATGTGGAGGGGGAATTATGCTATTAAAACCACCTCCCAGCACGTGGACCACTTTGCTGGGAAAACACCTGATTCATAAAGGGGAAGTAGGGAAGATTTGTAGTGCACTGCATGTGAGTGGTTAAATTTCTGGGCATGCTGATATTTTGAAGTCAGCACTTTATGCACAGAGGATATGCAGTTCTTATTAGAAAGAAAATCAAAGACTTTATATTACTGAGTTGGAACATTCAGCCTTCTCTTCTTGAACTGCTTTTGAGCATCATCCCAGAAGGATTATATATATGGTAAATCACTAGTCAAATGCAGTTAACAAATTGCTTGGAAAAAAATGAATATGTAAAATAGCTGCAGTGTTTAAAAGGCATGTGTAAATAGTGATGTTGACATTTTCTTAGAGTAGAGTTAATTGTCCCCAGGCTGATTTGTTCTACCTGGCCATGTTAAAATGATAAACAATGTGGTAAATGCTGTGATCAATAACAGGCTACAGCTAATCTTTCTCACTCTGTGTTCTCTGTCCTGATGGGAGACAGCTGCTATCATTTAATAATGAAAGAAAGTTATCTCATGCCTCTGTTTTGTTGTACCAAACCAGTCTTTTGTATTAATTTCAAACCGATTTCTAAAAAATGTTTCTAGCAGTAATAGTGACTGATTTCTATTCTAGTCTGAACTGACTCTATGAAATCATACAATCAGCAAATTTTAAATTATCCCTTTAATTTTGCCTTTCCTCAAGAGTCTCTGCAGGTGCAGGGAGCTCACACATTTCAGGCTGGATGAAAAGGCAATCCCAGTATTTTGGCTAACTATCCTTTTCTGTGCAAATATGTTACACTCCAGGTACCTACCTAAGGACCATAGGGTAAAGTCCTTTTGTTTAGGCAAACACTCAGACAGGCACGGCAAGATTGCAATGTCACATCAGGTTTGCAAGGGCTCAGGAGCAAATCTGTCAGTCAGTGAAGCTCAGCTGCTAAATTTCTGGTCACTGTTTTTTACTCAAGATCTCCATTTGTATAAACACTGGCAGCCCTCGGTCTTTGGCCTCTTATTTCTTTTATCTCATTCTGCTGAAAGAAAAAGGTTGGATAAAAGTACTGTTCCTGAGCTAATAGGTGTGTGCTAGTCCCAAGAAAACTGTTTGTTTACCTGAATAGCTTGTAAAGCAATGAAGGGTAAGGCTACTCCAAATAGCACCAGCAGCAAAGTCCCTGCAGTGAGCTGGTGATACAAAATCACCCAGGGCTGAAAGATCATGAGTTGATGTAGTAGGTTATGTTGCTCGAGATGGCTGATAAGGTGTGTAGGGGGTTGAAAAGGGAAAGTCTGTACTCCTCCATGAAGTCAATTCACTTATGAAAGATTCATATGTAAAGAGGATGGGAGTACTCAAAGTCAGAGGCGTGAAGATCCTCAGGAAGTGGCGGTCCCAGCAGGAAGGAGAAGTATGGTGGACACACTACAGATGTTCTGGAAGAAGAAATACTATAAAGAAAGATGTAACAGCCAGGACAAAGATTGGAAAGTCACAAAGAGGGTAAAAAGTGATTCCTTAGACAGGTGAATTATGGTTCAGAAATAAAAAGGCACAGAAATAAGAAGCTGCCGACTGCCTGGTTGATATGACTTCCACAGAAAAGGAAAATATTTTAGCCATATAAACAACAGAAAAAGGAAGAGAGAATGGTGCTGCAGAACACTGTGAAATTATTTTTTTTTTTGCTTCATCTTCATTATTTGCTGGTACTAATGGGAAAGAAATAATCTGGTGATATAGCAAAGGATAATGGTGAGGTTCCTAATGGAAAGGCGGAAAGAGCAGGAGGTGTTACAACAGAAGAGACATAAACAATGTCTAAACTACTTGAAAAAGACAAATAATAACTTGGAGCCTGCATGATCCCTACCCTAGAATGTGAAAAGAACTTGGATGTGGAATTGCAAATGGTTCAGAAAAGACTTTAAAAATAGACTATATATTCAGTTGTTTCCCATGAGTGGAAAACAGGAGTACATTTCTAAGGAAAAGAAAGCAATCTGAGAAATTTTAGGTCTTTGTTTGAGATATTTTAGAACATATTCTGGAGAAAAGAATAAACAACTCACAAATAGGGAGATAAACTGCAACTTTGGGTAGATCCTACTAAACAAACAATGAGCTAAGTTAAAAGACAAGCTCCCAAGTTGAAGAGAGGTTACCAGTGACTTTACAAAGCATTGCCAACCCTCAAGACTTCCATCAAAGACAAATAGTGCAGTTACCATGATGACTGGAGTGCTAGAAATTGAATGATGGTTCAAAAACACACACAAAAAAGGTATTTACCCATCGAGATTTCCCTTCCCTTGATTCAGCTAGGACTCATCAGCTGGGAAAAAATGTAAAAAGAGGCCCATGTGGGGTCAACCTTGAGCAACCACCCTGAGCTGATTCTGCAGTGCACTATACAGATATTTTTAGCAAGTGATAGAAATACTAAGAGCATTTTATAGAGCATGTATATGTCCTCATTAAAAGTACTGTGTACATAACTGGTCACTTATTTTCAAGAAAGATTCATTTAAATTGGAAAAAACTGCAGAAAAGGACCAGTAGAGAATTTGAGTGCCTGTTTTTTGAGTAGTTGAGAAGAGCCTGGTATCTTCAGCTTAGCTAACAGAAAATTGAGAGGCAACTTGGTGACTCACAAATACATTTGGGAGTAAATATCAAAGATGAAAAGAAACTATTTAACTTAAAAGATAAAGCTGACAAAATATGAAGAGATAGAAATTGGACTTGAAAAAAATTTAGACTTTAAATTAGGAATGTTTTTACTCAAGTGCAGTTCTGAAATTTAGGGTTGAAGGGAAAAAAAGCTTTTTATATTTTGAAAGAGATTGCAGAGCTAAATGGCAGAATTCCTGGTGGTAGAAAATTAAGCCTACAGCATGAGTCCTTCTGTTGGTGACCCACAGAATCCAAACCTTTGAAAGGTGCAGACGCTGTATTCATATATTACACAAATAAACATTTGACCTATATTTATCCTGTTTAAGCCCAGGCAGAGATCATCCACTGTCTAGATATAAGGGACAGAAGAATTTCTCTCCCCTTTGTTGCAGAATTTGGCCCTGAGTATTTGCAGTTTTACCCTACATCCTTGCAAGACAGGCTGTGTGACCAGAGAGAGGAGGGATGGGTGGACAGTGCTGGTGCTCAGACACTCAAGGGACAAACAATGATTAGGCTGAGGGCCCAGGAAATTTCTTACCCACCTCACAAATCAAGCTGGTAGGTGCTTGATACAATTATCATCTTAACTGCCCTCTGCCACAGGTTCAGATGCACTTCCTATGGTCCCCCCTTCCTTGACAACTTTATTTAACAGATTTCATGCTATTGCAAAGGACACTGTAGACTGTGGTACCTTCAGTCTCTCCTGTTCCCTTCTCCTAGCATGCTATCTTAGTTCCTTTTGATTGTTTGCTGCAGCTGACAAGTTGCTTATGGAGTGCTGGGAGGTGTTGGTATATAAGGGATGGGGCACAGTTAGTAGATACTTTGTGAAGCATTTTTAACCCAGGAACTCTTTCATGATTTTCTGGGAACTTAAGGAGCCAATTTGGTCACCCAGGTGGTGTCTTCATTTGATGGGATGTCTTCTGAGGCTTCTCCAAGCTGGGTAAGTAACATCTCTTAGTGTGGTAGCTGTGCAACTGAAATACATAAAACTGTTCTACATTGTACGATAAAGCAAATCTGGACCAAGGACAGTTACCGTAGTTAACTTCGGCTGTGTGATGCATTGTGGGCACTTTCAGGGTTGAGCCTTCTGCCGTGGTAAAAGGCAACATCTGGGTATCCATAAAGGAAAGCTTCTTTTGCCACATGCTTTTGAAGTACATTGTGCTCACCAGGGCGACCTGGCTGAGCGGTGACACAGCGCTCTCCAACGGCATGTCATGCACATCCCCATCTGCAAGAAAAGTGTGAGTGTGGGCTGAGAGGGCTCCACCAAACAGGGACAGGAGGGTGCCCTGGTCAGGAGGATACTGATGTGGTCCTTGGGCCCACCACTGAGCTGCAGCTTTCCTCCAAGGGCTTGCAGTGAGAGGACAAGGGGTAATAGATTAAATCTGGAACAGGGGAGATTTAGGATAAACTTTAGGAAGAAATTCTTTAGCATGAGGGTGGTGAGACACTGGCACAGGTTGCCCAGGGAAGTTGTGGAAGCCCTATCCCTGGAAGTGTTCAAGGCCAGGTTGGATGGAGCCCTGAGCAACCTGATCTAGTGAAAGGTGTCTCTGTCCATGTAGGGGAGTTGGAACTGGATGGTCTTTAAGGTCCCTTCCAACTCAAACCATTCAATGATTACATGATTCTGCAAAAAGAGGTGGGGAGAGGGACACATGCTGGTTTGACTTGCGTGGGCCTAAAGGCCAGGACTATGTGAGTAACTAAAGCAAGCTGGGCTGGCTCTCTGCTCATAAGGTCAAGAGACACAACTCACAAGGCACTGTTAGACCCTCCACCTTCCCCTCCCCACCACTACCTAGGCCTCATCCAGGTTGCCTGTTAGTTTGTGTTCTCCCCAGAACCAACCTTGAGTTGGCCGATGTTGAGGGCCAAAGCTGTGCCAGGACTGTGCTACTCCCTGAACAGCACGGACGACAGCAACCTCATGCTCAGCACCATACCCTGGCCCTAACCCTTTTTCTAGCTTAAATGTGCCCACATGTATCTTGGAGTGGTTCATTGTTAGCACCAGAAATCCCTCATGAAATGCATGAATAATTGCAGATTGCTTTATGAAGTAAATAGGGCAACTGTAGCTCATCTCCTAATTCTTCCCTTCTCCTATTTACTTGGCCATTCAGCTGATCCTGCTTTGAGTATCTAAGAGATTTTTGAAAGCATGATCCACTTCTAATTCATTGATGCATATCTGGGTACCACAATCTGAACTTCCATTTCAGTACCTGATTCTAGAGCAATACTTTCATATCATGAAGCTGGATCACTTATAACAGGTCGTTTGAGAAGGACGAAAATTTGTTTTTCAATAGTAGCTTTAATGTGTGTGTTTGACATCACCTCACATGTTGGCTGCCAAATTGAAGTTACTCACATAACTTAAATTGATGAGGCAAATCAGGGATTAATTTTCTCTGCTGCTCCTGAGGACTTGTTTTTCCAATATGTTTTTTTTTCATTAACACAGACTTTTATTTCATTTCTTTTCTTGCTTGTGTGGAAAGTAAATTATTTTTATTTTCCATTTTGGCTTTTTGAACTCTTAAGTCTGACAGCTGAGCTTATGGCCCCACATATTCCCTACAGCAGCATGAAAGTACCCAATACAGTGAACTTGGTCCCTCGGGAATTTGGCTGCTCCTCATTAAAACTGGAAACACTGCAAAGGATTGTCATTTTAAAAATTAGAGGAACAAGGCCAATCAGTTACCAGCTTAATACTGCGAACTTACACTCAGAGATTCAGACCTATTCCAGCTCTTTCATAGAATCATAGAATCATAGAATCTTAGGGGCTGGAAGGGACCTCGAGAGATCATCTAGTCCAACCCCCCTGCCAGAGCAGGGTCACCTAGAGTACATCACACAGGAACTCATCCAGGTGGGTTTTGAATGTCTCCAGTGAGGGAGACTCCACAACCTCCCTGGGCAGTCTGTTCCAGTGCTCTGTCACTCTCACAGTAAAAAAATTTTTTCGGATATTCACCTTGAACTTCCTATGCTCCAATTTACACCCATTACCCCTTGTCCTATCACTAGTCATCACCGAGAAAAGCCTAACTCCGTCCCCCTGACACTCACCCCTTACATATTTGTAAACATTGATGAGGTCACCCCTCAGTCTCCTTTTCTCCAAGCTAAAGAGACCCAGCTCCCTCAGCCTTTCCTCATAAGGGAGATGTTCCACTCCCTTAATCATCTTCGTAGCTCTGCGCTGGACTCTCTCGAGCAGTTCCCTGTCCTTCTTGAACTGAGGGGCCCAGAACTGGACACAATACTCCAGATGTGGCCTCACCAATGCAGAATAGAGGGGGAGGAGAACCTCTCTTGACCTACTAATCACACCCTTTCTAATGCACCCCAGGATGCCATTGGCCTTCTTGGCCACAAGGGCACATTGCTGGCTCATGGTCATCCTCCTGTCTACCAGGACCCCCAGGTCTCTTTCACCTACACTACTCTCCAGCAGTTCAGCCCCCAACCTGTACTGGGACATGGTGTTGTTCTTCCCCAAATGTAAAACTCTGCACTTCCCCTTGTTGAATTTCATCATGTTTCTCCCCGCCCAATTCTCCAACCTATCTAAGTCTCTCTGAATGGCAGCACAGCCTTCTGGTGTGTCAGCCACTCCTCCCAGCTTAGTGTCATCAGCAAACTTGCTGAGGGTACATTCTATACCCTCATCCAGGTCGTTGATGAAGATGTTGAACAACACCGGTCCCAGTACCGACCCCTGTGGGACTCCACTAGTCACACACCTCCAACCAGATTCTGCCCCATTGACTACAACTCTCTGACTCCTTCCTTTCAACCAGTTCCTAATCCACCTCACTTCCTGATCACCAAACCCATACCTGATCAACTTTTCTACTTTTCCTCGCATTGGAAATGAGCATCAGCACAAGGATTAGGTTTCCTGGCTCTCAGCCTTGGTTTGGACAACACAGAGTGTGGCAAAAACTTTCATACTTGGTTAAATGCAATTTCTCTCAATACAGTTATTTGACATTTTGTTCAGGTGCAATCATTCTCATGGGCTGTTATGTTACCTCCGAGCTGACCAGTGATCCAGCCCTGTATTTGGGCAGCGGTTCTGTTTGGGTCAGTGAAGTTGGTTTGCTGCAGGCTGCTGTTTGCCCAGCGTGCAGCACGGGCAGTGAAACTGGGTGAGAGCTCCACGCTGGCGTCCACGAAGAGGGAACATGTCAGCTGGACCACCGTGCCCTGGCTGGAATCAGTCTCTCCTTCGTACGCTGCTTGCAAGAAATCCTGCACACTCTGATCTGCCAGGCAAGAGAGAGGTTCATAAGGAACATTAATTTTTGGGAGGGAACTCCCTGGGTTCCCATTGGTAAGACTTAGTCCTCTGGCTATGACTGGTTGAGCTGCCAATGCCGCATTACTGCTGTCTCCTATTATCAGGGCTACCAGCCCCAGGAAAGGCATCTCCCTGACTGTCCACCTCTTCTACCCTCTGTCCTCATGTGTTGTTTTGTTTCTTGAAGGGTGGTGCCCCAAACTGGCCCAGTATTGCAGATGAGCCTTGACAAGGCTAAACAGAGCTGACTGGTAGGTTGCTTCATGAGTGTTACAAGTGGCTCTTCACTTTATGCAACCCACAACAATGTCTGCTTTTTCTGAAGTACCATTATATTTCCCATTCAACATTCATCTTTTTAATTCCTAAAAACCCTCAGATCCTTTCCTAAAAACAGTGTTCTTTGACTTGTTTTTCCCAGTTTGAATTATTTCTTCTAAATGCAGAATTTTGTAGTTGTCCTTGCTGAATTGTGTCTAATCACTTCACATATTTCTCTGATTTCCCAGGATCCTTTTAAATTCTGTTCTGGTCTTCAAAAATGCTTGTAGCAATTACAAGGTCAGTGTTATTAAAAAATTCAGTAATGGATTTTCAATTTTTTTCCACTGATGAAAATATCTGAATAGTGCCCCAGTCTTGTTCCTGCTCATGGTAGTTCAATGGTGTTGGCTTCTGTGACAGGTAGAAGATTGATGTGTGAGATGAAGAGGAACATCAGTCCTGCAAATTTAGAGGATCTTGTGTTTTTAAAATCACAAAGTTTATAGTAGGCTTCCCTAAAGGATGATTTAGCAGCCGTTTCTGGCTGTCATTATTTTGTTTGTTTTAATGGTTTGGGATGGGATGGTTCATACTGAGGTGACCACCTAAGGCCTGGGACTTGCACCCAGTCTGAACTATATTCATGGACTCTGTGTCAAACCTCCTCAAACTTTCCATGTTCATGGCTTAGCCCATTTTCCATATCCCTTGTTGTGCTTTGGAGGGGACTTGCCTATGCCCAGCAAATAAAAGTCTTGATGAGATGGTCACTTGGCTTCTAAACATTTTGAACAGGTTTCTCCTTCGATTAATAAGTTTTCCACTAGGACCGGAAAATGTCCAGAGCACTGCTCTTCTTCAGCAAGACATCAGTGCCTCTTGGTTCTGCAGGACCTCCAGGGCCTTTCTGATTTCCTCACCAAGTGTCCCAGTTTCTGTGTGAAATCTCAGCAGCTCACTGTTGTGTATGAATTACTGGCCACTCTCTCCAAGGTGGCTCAGTATTGTGCCTCTTGCTTCTGAGGGCTGCTGTATTTGGCTCATGTGCTCCCCTGTCTTGGCTTGAAACCCTGGGGTGCCCTGGACAGCTCACAGATATCTGACCCTGCCATGGTCATGGCTGGGCTTGCCATTATGGGCTGGCTGGAAATCTTAATTTTGACTCAAGGGAGTCAAAGGCAAAGGGAGTAATCACCCAGTTTCTCCAGATGCCTGTGGGTGTAGGCAGTGCAGAAGGGAAGTCAGGCTGGACTGCTACTTGGGACATGGGCAGTTTGAGGTGACTAACCAGTCTGAGGAAGTCCCTCCCTCCTGGATTGACCTGTCCCAGGCTGAATGCCAGGTTGAGGGCAGGATCTCTGTGAACCTCCATCTTCCAGCCAGGTTATCAGGAGACTTCTACTACATTGGTTCTGATTCTTGATGGTGTAAAGGGAGAGTTACATGTCTAGCGATTTGTACCACCTGAGGATCCAGCAAGTGCTTTCTGACCTAATAGAGCTCTTTTAATAACCTGTAGGAAGACTAATTACCTATGGGAATTTTGGTATTAGGGTTTAGATCTATTACCCTTTAAGGGATAAAATATTGAAGTCCTTGAACAGATGTGATGAAAACTCACACGGTCTGAGGTGCAAAGTACTTTTCTCGTGTGTTTTGCATTAGTGCGGGAGCTTTTGGCAAGCCCTCTGGAGGATGTGAGAAGTCAAAGACAGTAAATTGGAAGCAGATGTTAAGAGGAGGTGTGGTATTCTGAGCTTGTAACTTCAGTCGATCTCAAAGTGCTTATTAGCTAACCAAAGTCTTGAATTTTTACTCAGAAAACAGTCCAAAATAGTTTTAAATCTACTCTGCCATAGATAAAATAAAATAGCAAGGAGAAGCATCTTAAAAGGTGTCATTGTATCTGTGCTATCTAGAGAGACATCCCTTTATACATTGTTTTTCTTAGTACTAGAATAAAGGTGAACAAACCTTTCCAAACATTGAAAGAAGATTACAAGTGCATGTAAGAGCCGATTCAGTGTGAATAGTGAAT
This sequence comes from Chaetura pelagica, assembly GCF_000747805.2. Lineage (NCBI taxonomy): Eukaryota > Metazoa > Chordata > Aves > Apodiformes > Apodidae > Chaetura > Chaetura pelagica. The sequence continues at coordinate 684,440 of NW_009952640.1, read as the reverse complement.
GAAACATCAATGTTTTCATTGTTTTCAGCCTGCTAAGGTTTTAACCACATCCTTCATTATTGTTTAAGATAGACCAAACATTAATGCAAAATGCAAGAAGTAATTTCACCAGATGTGCATGTATACATGATTTGGTTTTACTAATCTCACAGGAAATTTGATCTAAGTATTTGATTTATTTATTTGGTTTAAATCATTTGAGGAAGTGGCTTCCTCTTCCATCACAGGAAATGTGCTGCTATAACCAACAGCAATAGAACACATTCACATTCATGCATTAATGCTACTGAAAGCCAAAGCTCATGTGGCTTGTGCCACAGACAACTAAAATGGAGATAAAAAGGCTGCATGATACGATGTGCCACATGAGAAGTGAGGCAGCCCAAAAGAGCTCAGCAGGTCATTAACAGCCTGTGCACTTCTCTTTGTTGTATTTTGTGCAGAGATCTGCACCCATATTTCATGGTGTGATATTATTCTTACGGTTCTTTTTTAATAACTGAGCCCCCAATGACCAGAAGAGTCAAGGAAGGTGTAATCCTTGTAAGAAGTACTGTTGTTTAAAATTACCCAATTGAGTTTACAGAAGCAGGAGTCTTATAGGCAGGACTGCTCATAATATAGATGTGCTGTCCTTGTGTCGGGACATGCAGTACCTGTGTATATCAGCCAGAGTTCACTCTTACTGCTGTGCTGGCTTTGACTCTCAGGGCTCTTTGGAGTGATAAGAGTGACTAAGACAAGTTACAGCACAGGCCAGTGAAATGGCTTTAGGTTTTATATTTAGTTTTCTTACACTGGGAGTTAATTTTATGCTGAGAAAGAGCAGTGTCATCTCTATACATAAATCTTGTATGTAAACTGCAAATGTTGAAGATGAGGCAGTCATCTGCTTTCCATAAGCATTGTGCCCATAGTGTGAAATGGTTTGTGATGTGTGATGCGAGATGGTAGGATAATCCAGAGCTAAAATGAAAACAGTATCCTTAAATTCAGCTGACTTAATGCTGGGTTTTCAGACATCTGCCTTTTCCATATCCCTTCCAGATTCCCAGTGAGTTTTATTTTAGCTTGCTTTCAGGGAAAGATGCAATTGCACCATCCATCTGTCAGTGTACATCTTCACCAGTCTCCTACAGCTTTTCATCTTTTTTGGCCCATTGTAATAACATTAGAAAAAGGTGCAAAGACTCAAAGATAATCCAATTTCTACAGGTTTCATAAAATTTGTTAATGGAATAGAAGAGGAAATGTAAGTGGGATAGGAGAGAAAACTACTGTCTTCTGCCCCAGAAAGGACACAAGGGAAGCCAGGACACAGCAGGCACGATGAATCCTTGGGAAACCAGGAGCAATTCTGCTGTTCATGGAAATGGCTCTTCTAGATGCAGTTGTATTTTGGTGCAGTAAAAAGTGTAAGCAGTGATCAAGAAAAAACAGGAATATTAACATGCATATCAACTACTCCCTTGAGTTTCCTTTGTCTGGTTGATACCAATCAAAGATGAAGAAAAGACTCCTCAGCTACATCTGGCAGTGAGACAGAAGACAGAAGCTTAGTATGATGTGCACAATTCCTGTCTCCTTAGTAAAGCTGTGAATTCATCGCAGAATATAAGACAAGAAGTATTTTTTTTAAACAGTACATTACCATGAACGTTGTATCCTAGGGCATCCTGTAGCTCTGTAAAGGTATTTCCTTGAGCTCCAAACTGCAGAATCTCCAAAGAAACAGCCACACTTGCTGGTGAGAGTACCAGGTTGGTTCTGTTCTCTGCTTCAGATACGTGCCGATAGAGGTTGATGGCAAAGTGGGTCTTCAGCTCTTTCAGCTCATCATAGGACATGCTGTTTCCTTTGGTTAAGCACCAAGCAGACAGGATAAATGCGGAGAAGAAAACGGGCAACATGAAGGCAAGCTGAGAACACTCTCCACCAGCTAATCATGCCTGCAATTAATAATACAGATGTATTTAGGAAAGCAATAGGCTGAGCTGACAGAGGAGCTTTCTCTTGCCATCAGTGTTAAGGTACCTCTTGAAATAGTAATGATCACTGTTGAAATATTTGCCCAGGTCTACCCAATAGCTATTGTAATAAATATATATAAATATATATATGTAGGGACATGCTGGTGACTCTGATGACTAAAAAGAACCCAGTTTTCCATAATGCTGTACCATGTAGGTTGTTGGCCATGGAGACGCATGGAGACACAAAGCCCCTTGGTTAAAAGTTAGCTGTCTGCAAGCATGATGGGACACTTTTGTGCTGTCTCCATTCTGCTGAGCATCCACAGCTCTTTTCTGTCCCCAGCAGAAAGGGGCCAGATCCAGCACTCCCAGAAAGAAAGCCACCCCTCGCAAGGTGCAGCTGTCTAACTGGAGGTGTCAGGCTGGGCTTGAGATCCAAGTCTGCAAAAGGCTAGCTTCAAATTTCCCCTCCCAGATATTCCTTTTATGAAATTTATCCCAGTGAAAAAAGGTTGTATTTGCAAAAGTCTCCAGTACTTGCATCACAAAATCAGTGTTTCGGATTTTTATAGGAAATCAAGCATTGGTCGATGTCATATTAAGAGACACTTCAACATTCATATTGAAATGAATAATGGGAAAAATGACAGAACAGCTTTCTTTACCAAATTTTGCCTTTTGTACATAGTATGCAAGTATATTTTTGAAAATACTGCACCTTCTTTCACTTCAGGATTTCCCACAAATCTTTCTCCATGCCCTTTGCTCTAGAGAACACCTCTAATGCCTTGTATTTACTCACAGTTAGCTCTGTTAAATGGTCTTGCCTTTCTGTGTCCTTCTGGGTGCCTGAATGGAAGCTGTCTATGTACGTCTTGTCTCCTTCTTTAATAAGTAGTGGAGTAAAGACTTAAGTCATGAGACTGCATTTAAAGGGATAGTCAGTGATCAGAGTCTCTGTCGGCGATGTCTGTACCACTCTGTCCAAATTCCTGTAGGCTACAAGCTCTATGGAGAGCCAGGCAAAGCAGCATGCCACTGACCAGCAAATCCAAGGCAAGGAACAAAAAGGTACACATGGAGATACAGTCAGCAACTTCCTTGCATGCCCTGCTTGAGCCTCATGAGACTTGTGACCCTGCTGGTACTGAGCAAGGCATCTCCTATCTCTCTTCCCACCCCCCTCCTTCTTTTATTTGAATTCCATTGATTCCTCCGCCACAAAGGGGAAGAGAAAGGGCTCTCTGTGTACCAGGCACACAGCTATTTTTTTTTTTGCCCACTTTGAAATCTTATTCAGAAATCCCATGCAATTAAAATGTCTTTATTTGCCATTATTTTTTTTAATGCCATCCCAAATGGCAAGATTTTCATTCACTCTTTAGCTTCCAGGAGGAAAGAAAGTACAAAGTAGTGGGTTTGAAGGAGTGTGAAGGAGAAAGGGCTTGCTTTGAATGAACCAGAAGCAGAAGAGCTGTGGTTGAGACTGCTTTAAAAGCAGTTACAGCTGTTCATGGCTTTCTTCATGTAACAGGATTGAGTCCTGCCTGTTGTAGTCACAGGTTCAGGTTCACAATGGCACCTGAGGCAAGTGAGCTTTTGGCTTTAAAATGTGTAAAACGGCAGCTTACTGATCTCCATGGAGTTTGAAATTCTGTATACACTTAGCTATTTTCCAGCACATGTTCCTATTGCAACTGGGGAAGAGAACACAAAGGGGAAAGGTCATTAAAATGAAGAAATAGTGCTTATGTGCTGCTGTTTCATACTTAGTGGGCAAGGAGCATCCACGCAATTGAATTAGTTCCCAAATGAGCATGAAGCAATGAACCTCCCTTTGTCTCCACTTGTGCTGTTTCTCTCTTTTTGCTCTTTTGAGAAGATGACAGAATCAACAGTGATACTGGGGTCTGTCTCAGGATCCTGGAGTTCAGACCACAATCCTGCTAGGGTGGATGAAGGGCAAGAGTTTGGCAAGTCCCAGTCTGGTACAACAGGCAGGAAAGGAGCTTTTGCCATGGATGTCAGTGGCAGAATCCTCACACTGAAAATTACATTTGGGTTTGAGTTTTGCTGAATGAGGACCTCTTTGCTGAAGTAATAATTAATAGTGCCCATGGGACTGGAGATGTATTCAGAAGGAATGAAACAGAGGCCACCAAATGATTTATCAAAGGGCTCAGATCTGTCAATATATAAATTAACTCTGATGGACTGTGCAGCTGGAATTGATGTGATGTTCCCAGAGGCTCCAAACCTGATAAGATATTTCCTCCATGCCCTGCTCAATGCTCTCCTGTGGATTTATGAAGATTTGGAAGAAAGATAGGGAGCCCTTGAAGGTTTTAGGCATTACTGTCAAAAATAGACATTCACTTCCCACCTGGCAAAAAATGAAGCCAGTGTTGTTATTCCAATTTGAGGTGAGTATCTACGGAAGATGTAGTGGAAAACTGGATCTACTTTATATTTGATGTAGGTCAGCATAGTTTCTGTGGGAAAGAAGAAAATACACATTCTGGCTCATACCTCATCACAGAGGGGACGTAGAAACTGGTGTGTTTGTGTCAAACCCTCTGTCTCTGCATCTGATTGAGGAAAGAAAAACTGTGAAGGAATCTTAGCAGCAAAAACAGTGTTTGCTGACAAGGGGAGAGGACATAAGAAAGCTAAAAATGAAGCAATGTTGTTCAAAGCAGTCATGGGGAATAAGAAGTGGGCTTTGCATATAATGAATAAAAAAGGAAATCCATTAGTGAATTATTGGAAAGATAAAAGGCAGTAGAAATAAGGAAGAGTCAGTGTAACTAGCTGTGACTAAAAAAAAGTCATAAAATACTCGAGGGAGGATATGAACATTTATAATGATCAAAGACAGATCCAAAAATCTCGTGCCCCTTAAGTTTAGATGCCTAAGTTTTAAGTTTCTCTTCCCCAAAGTGGGATCCAAAGCTGAGAACTGGGTGTCTGAGGAGAAACTGGTGCCAGTGTTGGGGAGGATCCAAAAACTGAGCTTGCTGGGTGAGCCTGGGAGCCAGATTAGCTGTCCAAGCGAGGGCAGTTTGAGCTATAACCTGAGGCTGCAAACCACACAGGCCAATTCCAGATATTCCAAGTCAAAAAGAGAGGTCTCTTGGACCTACAGAAGTGTTAGGATTGAGCCACTATGAAGAAAGGAAGTTTCTGACCCTTTTTCTAGTTGTTTGGTTTTTGTTTGTTTGTTTGTTTGTTTTTAAGAGTCTTTAAAACTTGCTTGTGTCCTAGTTTAGGCATCACAACTTGAAGACAAGTCTTAGTCGTGATATGCATGGCAAGGTACTGAGGAAAGTACTGATACCTTTATTGGCAATAATTTTATTTAAAAAATGCTGGAAAAGCTTTTAAAAATGAATTCAGTTGATTGGTCCCCAAGATAATTCTTCAAAGACAGAAAGGGGCAGGGGTAGAAGTTGTATTTTGAGAAGTCTGTCTTGACATTGAGGTAACTTAGACTGTCTGTGAGGGATGTGATGAAAAGCACAAAATGGGGATGCCTGGACAAAATATGGCAGAGATGTGTGTGGGTAGGAGGCTGGAGCACATGGTGCTGTGCCCCCATGGAGCTACTATGTCCATCTACAGGAGCAGCTCTGAGGGCTTCAAAGGCAGCCCAGCCTCTCTGTCGCCTCACTGAGCAGAGAAAACCAGCACTCTTTGAAAAGAAAAACAGCAAAGAGCATCCTGAAGTGTGAGCGAGCCCCCAGACTGGGAGCAGGACTGGTGGGAAGTGCTGGAGAGAAGCAGCAGGTGGTGGCTGCTTTCACCCATGGATTAGATCCTGTGTCTATGGTGTGCCAGCAGGGGCCCTCGATGGCCTCCTGTGTGACCCTGTGGTGGGCAAGGAGACAGACTGCTGAAGCATTCCCCAGGGCTCAGCACTGACAGATGCCATCATAGGTGGCTCTGCAATGTCTGGTGTGAAAAACATGCAAGAGTAGAAACGAGAAAAGGAAACGGTCAGAGGCAGCTGCTCCTAAGAGCTTCATCTTCAAGGTCTTAATGGTCCAGATTCTGCTCTCAGATACAAGAGCATGAATGCAAACCATTGATACCAGCTTGTGTCCTGGAGCAAATGGAGAACTGCTGGAGGAGAATGCACTGGGAAGCTTCTTCCAGGGGACAGGGTGCTCCCTGACCATGGAAAATAAGCTCAGGATTGAACTGCCACAGCAGTGGCACTGGGGAGGAAGGTGAGAAGCTTGTTCAGCAACAGAAGCAGCTTCATGTCACAGAACTGAAATGCGAAACTGGAGGAGAAGGCACAGCAAGGGCACTGTGGGCAGAGGTAGATTTCTTTCAAAGCCTTTTTTTCCTCACAATATTTTTCCTAGGAGACTGAAGTTTTCTCTGATTTATTAATCTGTGTTCCAATAAAACTGAGCCATGGTTTGGTGTGGCTGCTTAGACGAAGGGGGAGCAGTTCTGCTTCTGGGCTCTAGTCAGCTTGGACTCCTGCTGCATGTACTTTACACAGCAAGCCAGAGCAGAATTTAGGCTCTTCCAGCCCGGGCTGGAAGAGAAAAAGATTAGAGGACCAGGTGAGAAGCAGGTTTTCCTCTTCAGAATTCTCTTGTTTACTTTCCTGTGCCAAGTTGGTCTCCAGCAATGTTCCTTTTGCTCTAGCACAACCCTGTTATCAGCAGGATTGCTGTGCATTTTCTTTTTCATAATTGAGAACAGAATTTAACCTTCTGTCTGCATCTGTTTTCTGTGTGCTTGCTCTCTTGAAGATAAATAACCCTGGGGAAATGAAATTGAATCCCCACCAGCTTCCTTCCTGCTTACTTCTCTCCTCCAGGAGACAGTCTACACTGCAAGACACCAACACATTTGCTCAATCAGGAAGAAGGTTCTGCTGAATTTCAGGATAAGAAAAATTTGCATTATGGTATCATACAGAGCTTATTCTGCAGGGAGGCAGTTGGCTGCAGAGCTGCAAAACATCCAGCTGAGCAAGTTCACAGTGAATTTTCCTGTCCACATGCCATGTAAAAACCACCACTGCCTCTGCCTTCTGCTGTGGCATGAGGACAAAATCTAGCTCTTCAAAAGATGTCACTCTAGAGGATTCCCTTTGAAGGAGAAGTCCGGTGAAGCGAGTATTTCTGTGAGGCTTTGCTAAAAGAAAACACAGCCAATTGACCCTGTGATGGTGTCTCAGACCAAAATCCACATGATGACATGGTGGTGAGCCCCTCTGCAGGGCATGGGCTCACTGAGCATATGGCCTCAGTGCCAGTGAGGAGGACAGATGGTTACAGAGCCCCACAAAGGGGCTTCATCCTTCAGGAGCCCCCAGATGCTGGGTCTGACAAGGACCCTATTGTAACTCCAGGCTTAGAGCATTTTCTATGCACATGAGTTGAAGCAGGTCCTGGCTCCCATCCCTGCATAGTGCAGATGGGGACTGGAGAACTGGCAGTGAGGACTGCTTCACTGACACCCTCCTGCCCAGTTCCAGGTGGAAAGAAGCACTGTTAGTAGTAATAAGGCTTTCTGGCAGCTCTTGCAGCTGGAGATAGCCTCCCTGCCCATGGCTGCAGGCTGAGTAGCAGGGGGCAGTGGAACAGGTCGGCTGTGACCAAACTGCACAGCACTTGGCTCTTGGTCCCCTTCAGCCCCATGGCTCTAAAACATGGATGTCACATTTCTGTGTGTTCATTTTCTTGTCTCTCTAATACTGGAAGTGGAATAATGGAGCAGTGATTCTACAGCATCCCACTGGGGATCAGTGTCTCCTGCCCAAGGGATGTCCAAAAGCTGATGAGCTGGTGGAATGTGTGCAACCCCGGCTTGGGACAGGAGCTACTATGAGGGCTTTTGGGGTTAGTCCTGGAAAAAATGAGTCCTGAACTGTATCCAGGGGCAGATTTGGAGGCAGGTAGTGGGAGCAACACAAAACTTAGCCTGTAAGTTAACAAGCAGTATGAACTGTCAATGCTGGAATCAACTTTTTTTTTTTCAAGTTGCAAGGTAGGTATTTCTAATGTGTTGTGTGATGTCTTCTGCAGTAGCCAGGACTTTTCTGGCAGAAAGCAAAGCAAAGCAAACAGGAGTTCCTCTTTCACTGAATGAGGTTAACATCATAACACAGGTGAAGCAGCACGTGCTTCCCCATGCAGAAGTGCAGGCTGAAAAAGAGCCCAAATCAGGTCAGTCTTCTAACTGACAATGATTGTTCCCATTATATGATGTTCAATAGACAGAATTCAAAAGGATTGAGAAACCACAAGGACAAGACCACTTCTTTTTTAGGTTGATGAAATTTATTTGGAAAAAAAAAATATAAAAAATCGATAAAGATGAAGAAAACCTGATTAAGGAGACAGTAAAGATTTTGTACATCCTTATAATAATCCAAGTATCTCTCCTGTGCATGCCTCATATGAGAAAATGGCTTACAAAACTCAGGGACAAATGATGCATGAGCTCCAAAGAGATAGCTCGGTGTATTTTTCCTGCAGTGTCATATGAAGATCTTAGAAGTAAAGCCTCTTCCCTGCGGACTCAGAATATATGCTAAGAGCCTTCCTGAGTGCACAGCTGACCTGTGGCAGCTGCTGTCACAGATCAGCTACTTTGCTGCCTGCAGTAGCTCAGAGCTGCTGCATCAGCACATCCAGAGTTGACTTTGCCAGTCTGTGAAATGCCACCTCTGGCCCCAGTAGTCACCCTTTTGATATCTACAGATTTAAAATGCTTCTGGGAGAGAGTCGGTACCCTGCATGTGGCCTGGTGGAAATTCACACTCAGACAAAATATGCTGGTGAGCCAAAAGCAAAGGTGAGGAGCAGCACTGTGGCAGCTTATTTTTCTCCCAGATGACTACATGAACTGCCAATTTAAATATATTTACTGTTGTCAGGGAATATAAAGTATGTTAAAAGCTTATTTTAATTCAGATACACCCCCCTCCCCACCCAAAAAACCCCACAACTTATCTAAGTGACTTTCACATCCTCCTACAGTGCCAAGTAAGTGACATTGGAAGAGGTCCTCATATGAGCATATTGGCAACTGTAATTTCTGCTAGTGATCTGGCTGAAATGCCAACAGAAGACAAAAAACATGAAGATGTATATGAAGTTGCAGAGTTGACTTCTGATAAGAAGTCTAGTTTTCAAAAAGAGGGATTTGGTTGAGTAGACGAGAGAGGTGAAATAAAATGGGAACTTCCAGAATGAAGAGCATGGAAGAATGTTATTTACAGAACAGCTCTGCATAGGCCAGTTCAGCAGATACAGTTTCTCTCTCCTGCGGCCTGAATGGACCAGGTGGATCTGTGTTGAAAGCCATATTGCCAAAGTGGCTTTCATAAAAGCCACAGCTTTTATAACCTGTTTGTCATCCCACAGATACTCTCTGAGGTACCTTTGACCAATCTGGGGCTGCCAAGCCCAAGTAGCAGGAAGAGCACATCTGCTTCTGTGGCTGGAGTGGTGTGGAATGGCGGCTTCTGTGTGTGCCTCCCTGTGCTGGCAGCAATTTCTCAGTGAGCTGTTGTCCTACCCTCTGACCTCAGCTTGTGATGTACCTGTGAGCTGGGCAGAGAATCAAGGTTGTACATATTTGTACATGTTGCATATACTTTCTCAAGCACCCACTTTGGTGCCCTGAAGTTCACCCAGGCTAAACAAACCCTCCTACCCAGCAAGCCCAAATCTTCCTCCCTGGAGAAGTTTCCTCCCTGGCATTCAATACTTCTTCACCAGAGTGCCCCACACATAAATAGCTGTAGGAAAACTCAGAGGTAATTCACAGATGTCTCTGTATATTGAGTCTTTCACCTGACAATCTTGGTTGCCTCTTTCCTAAGCAGAAATCTGTCCATGTGCCATCCCAGCACTGGCATGGCAGCGCCGAAGAGCAGCAGTGCAGGTGGGCATCCCAGCTCCAGAGGGCTGGAGCCAGCTCCCTCACCAACCTGGTTCCACCAGAGCTCATGGCAGAACCTCAGCAGGTCATTGTGCCAGCAACAAGGGTCCTTGCACAACCAGCCAACACTGCGTGGAAAAATGGCCTTACTCCACCATGGCAGGTGGAGGAGAAAGGGTGGGTGGGCTGCTTCCTACTCCCTCTGCTAGCAGGGCAAAACAAAACCTTTATTCTTTAGGGGCTGATCTGCTCTTGCAGCTTTACTCACCACTTCAGGTCATAATCCCTTTTGGTGACATCACAGGTATTGCTGCAGCCGCCAAGGTGATGTCACAATGAGAAGCTTATGACTGTAAATGCGGAATGAGTCAAGAACAGATGACCTCAAAAGAAGCTAATATTCTGTTATTATATAAATGTCCCTAATACCTTATATAAATGTGCCAGTAACAAAAAATAAGAAAGAAAAGAGGCCTGATGGTCTACGAGTGTATGTGAAGTTGTGTGTAAATTCAATATTCTCTCACAGACCAGTAGATCCTTTATCAGTCTATCTTGCCTCTAAAAAACTGTCTAGTGTTCTCTCAATTTTATACAGCTGCTCAGCTTTTTAAAAAACAACCTCAGGATCCTTCCTCATTTAAAAACACTATTACATTTAAAGAAACTATTACATTTAAAATTAAGAGAAAAGCACAAAAGTTCTCCATATTTTGACATGTCCAATAACCGCTTAGATACTCAGAGATAGTTCAGCATCTCAGCAAAATGTCATCTACATTTTAATGTCAGGAATGCATTAAATAATTTGAACATATAAGAGCAAGGAAATGTGTCTTCTCTGTGAAGCTCCCTGAGCTCCACAGGGAGTGCCACAGACTGGATGTAAATATGAAGCTATCTAATTATTAGATGTTGTATTTTTATGATAAATAGGGACTAATAAAATTTAAAACTAGGTACAATTTTTACCCAGAAAAAGATTTTTTGCAGCTATAAAAAATATACCTTATATGCTCAACTAAATTCTTAGAAGTTGGAAATAATGAAAGGAATCTCTAAGGCCTTTTTTTTGGTAGATGTCTTGTCTCCATTGTGCTGCTGGTTTATTATTTTCCATGGACAAATATTTATTTCATTTCCTTCTGGAATTTTTAAAATGGCTTTTCTTGCTGTGATGGAATAAGATGCATATTTAAAATGCCTCTAGGGGTAAATAATTTCACATCAACACTTCCAAGCACAAAGCCTGAATCTTCAGTAGGTTTTTACATTATGCAAGTAGATGTTTAATGTACTTAATACTTTCTAACCTCTAGTCCCCTTTTTACACAGAGACAGGCAGTCAGCAGGGATTAATCTGATCCTAATTAACCACAAACTCTTCTGATATTTGGTCACTGCACAGTAGCAGTGCTGCCAGGTACACAGAGGTAAACTGATCTGGATTATCTGCCAGTGCATGTGCCTCTCAGAGGGAGGTTTAATGCTCCACGTTGTGGGTGAGTTACAGGCAGATACAGCTTTAAACACAGAGCGGAGAGAGCACTGTATGAAGCTGGAGTTGTAAGGAAAGGGGAAAGCATTAATTAGAAGGTCTCTTCCTAATGGCTTTCTATCATCAAGGTTTCTTTTTTATGGGTGTCATTTGTCAGGGTGGCACTGCAACTGGGCAGAAGGTGAAACACATGCCAATCCAAAGAGAAGATCAGTTGCTTCCTCTTTTTCAGCATCAGCTTTGCAGGTACCAATTCTCTCTCATTTTCTTTCATACACACAGCACATCTGATGGGGCCTCAAGAAGGCACGATTGTGTCTTTACTTGCAGGCTGCCCACTGTGGCTCTTGTCATCCCTGAGCAAGCAGCTGAGCTCTGCCCTCCTCACGAGACATGGAAAGCTGAGCACTGAAGGTCTTCCCAGTCTCCTGGTAGCCCATAAGGAAAAACCAACATGCAGCAAAGTGAGAGAGTTTGAGAAGAGTATCATGCTGGTGGTGGGGAGAAGCGTTGGTGCAGAGGACACACAGCAGGGACTTGTGGGAAGCACAGAGATCACAGCAAAGCCCTCAGGCTGCCGTGGCCCAGATGTCCTGTTAGGACCCAAAAGAGCCTCCCTGACTTGTGCTCTCTCCTTCCTCTTGATGTGGGCTCATTCATAGCCCATGGCCTCCTGCCCCAGGAAAGTCAAAACCTTTGGCTTATTATCTCTTTAGAGGAACTGCTATGAAAGTATTCTTACCTAGCAGTCCATGTGATGAGCTCATCCTATCCTTGAGACTGCTGTCAGCAACAGCTAAGGACACCTGAAGGGACAGCCATGCCCAGGGATGAAGAATCCTGCTGGAGAAAATCCAAGGTTAGTTCACAGTAGTGAGAGTAAGAGCAGGGGGAAAGTAGGCAATCCAAAGGTAGATCAATGAATACATTCACAATGACATTAGGATCCAGCAATTGAAGAAACTCAAAGCCCGTGCAGATAAGAACATTAAGGGGTTGATTCACAGCAGGGTAAACAGGTTGCACCTATTGCTGGTGTCTGATTTAATGTAGCCTGGATGATTTGGCTCGGAAATTGACCACTTTGCATGAAAGTGTTCCCCTCTCAGTTATACACCATTGCTTTCCTGCTGTCAGTCTTCCACAAAAGTGTATGCATTTATAGCAGGTTTTCTTGTTTGGGTTTTTTTTTTCTTTTTCTAACAAGGAATCTACCTTAGCACACATCTTTCACAAGCCTGAGCAGGTTTTACCGACTCAGATTGGGACCTTGCATTTGGTTCCTGAATGGGAGATCATAGAATTATAGAATCATCGAGGTTGGAAAAGACCTTCGAGATCATCAAGTCAACCATTTGCCCTACAACCCCCAACCACTAAACCATCTCCTGAAACACCACATCTACCTGTTTTTTTAATACCTCCAGGGGCAGTGCGTCCACCACCTCCCTGGGCAGCCTGTTCCAACGCCTCACCACTCTTTCTGTGAAGAATTTTTCCCTCATATCCAATCTGAACCTCCCCTGGTGCAACTTGACCCCATTCCCTCTTGTCTTATTGCTGGTCACGAGTGAGGAGAGGCCAACACCCACCTCACTACAACCTCCCTTCAGGCAGTTGTAGAGAGCAAAGAGTTGTAGAGATGCAGCAGCTGAGGACAAACTGTCCTTACTTTCCTGATGGAGTATCTGAGGGTACCATTGCTCTCCTGGAAAGGGCACCATTGCTCTCTCAAGCAAAGCTGAGAGACAGCTACCTGCTAAGAATAAGACAGGGGCTTTTCTCACTAGGAGGCAAAGCTGATTTATTTATTCTTCATGGAAGAACTATGGAAATCATCCCCCTGATTCTCCTGCCAGCAGCTGACCCGGTGTCGCCTGTTTCCCCTCCCCTGTGATGGCCCAGCACTGTCTGTCAGCCCTTCCCCAGTCTCCTTCCTCCTACCCTATCACAGCCTGGGGCCTTGGGCAGTTCTCTCAGGCTCTGGCATTCAGATCTTACTCATGGCAGCTCCATTTCTCCTCTCCCAGGTCTGTAGGAGCGTGCAAGGACAAAGGTGCACTGCAGAGTGAGAGCTGAAGCTGCTTCATGGATTTCAATCCCACAGGAATGAGTGATAATTTGCAGTTGCACCCTCCTACCTGCTGGTGCCAGCAGGTGATGGTCCTCACCTCTACTATTGGTTCTATTGGTCCACTATCTGTTAAGGCCACAGAGAAAACTGGGTACAGGAGGTGGCATGAAGAGCTTGCTGCAGAACCAAAAAGTCAGCCCTACCTAGTGTTAATGCAGGAGTTAGCAGCTCTGGCTCTTGATCTTTCTAACAGTGCCAAGGCCAGCACTAGAATAAGGAGACAAGACATTAAAATATTTTTTTTTTGTCAGAACAACAGGTCTTGCTGCCTCCAGGCTCTTCACAGACCCTCAGCCATGCTTGACTGTTGCCTCTATTGTGGTCCTTCACTTGTGAAGGTCATCCAGGACTTCTGCATCAGATCAAGGCAGGCTGATACAATCACTCTCAGGGCTCAGGGGAACAACTTTAAAATTGAAATATTTTTTCTCTATATTGCTGCAAATGTTCCTGCAGGAAGAAAAGGGAGGAAGCAGCAGAACCAACGTCAAGGGAGAAGAATCTCCCAGAAATGTGATCCTGAAAGTGGCTAAGGTTAGGCAAATTCTCCAAGGAGCTACATGGAATTTCTTCAGATACCAAAGTGACTGAGGCATCTCCAATCCTCTGAGCACAGTGTGATTCACTGCTTGGGGTTTACCTTTGTTCAGATTTTCCCAACAGGAGAGCCAAAAGCCAGCTCAGACCATAGAAATAGGTGAGAACGAACAAGTGCAGGTTTCCAGCTTAGTTTTTTTGCTTTCTATGCTCGTTCTTTTTTTTTCCCCCTTTACCTCTGATGCATTCCTCTCTGAGCCACAGCAGTTCTTGGAGACAAGTGAGCTAAAAGAGTACCTAGAGTGGCAGTAATTTTGGTCACCTTCCTTCTGTCATATCAGTGTGCAGCCTACTTCATACCCAGCCATGAGCTCTTTCCAACACAGCTGGAGTCTGGCAGGAGAAGTGAGCTGGCTCCAAGCTGAGCTTTCAGGACTCTAATGCAGGCCCAGCTCTTACAAAAAACACGGACTACCTTCTGGTTCCTTTCAACTGAAGTCTGCTGGAACAGGCATCTAACAAACTGTTTTGTTTTCTGCAGCTTTCTCTGCAGTAAGCAGCATTACATTAGACCTAGGTTTGGTAACAGAATGTTATTCTTAGGTTTTCTCTGGGAAGACCAGGGCACCACATGGTTGAGGGTCTTGTGTGAAGCTGTGCAGAAGGCTTGTGCTACTGACTACAGGATGCCTGCTGGCTTTTCATCTGAATTTGTTCTCTGTGCACCTTTGTCCTGAGATACCTTTCAAGTAGGGTCCCTCAGCACTATTGAGGCCCTTGAGGTTGTATGATTGAAAATGGCACAACTGTGTTCTGAAAGAAGACAAAATTAAACTGTAAAACTGCCTTGTTAGATCAGGAACATTTCTAGTAACAGGAAAGAAAAAGCTCTAAAAAGCTAATTGCTCTTTCTAAAGGCCACTTACTTTTTCAAAGATACAACAATGAGCTGATTCTGCTCAAGATGTGGCAGACCACACATGCTCACTGCAAGACTATTGTAATCAAATGTAAAACAATGATTTCTCAATGGATTATTTTCTCCTTGCTTAATGTGTCTCTGTTGCTGCTTCATCTCATAACAACTCTGTTAATTAAGAAAAAGTGTCAAAAGACCAGCTGATGAATGAATGAGTCATGGAATTAAGAAATTGTTGGGTTTCAATGTTTTCTTTCTTTTAGAGACAGCTACATCTGTCTGTAAGTTCTCTTGTTAAATATGAGGACATGTAATATTGCAGTTCCTTGGAAAATAAGACTCTTACTTTGGAATTTCAAGAAGAGAAAAAAATACTCATAATTTTTTTAGGGGAAAAAAGAAAGAGCTAGCAGTTGTTACAGTGTCAAAATTAATTATTTTGGCTAGATCCATTTGCCTTGATCTTCATGACCCTCAGAAATTCCAAATACTTATCAGTCAATCATTTAAATTCCTTGGCTAAACCCTGTACCTCATTAAATAAAGAAATAAGGAGGGTATTGATATACTTTTCTTTAGGCCTGTCACTCCACAGTTTGAAAATACAGATCATGGCATCTTACAGTATTCTCAGGAGTTTCCATTTCAAATAGTAAAAGAACCTTATATTTCTCTATACATACATATATTTCTTCACAGTCTCATCAGTGACACTTTCGTGCTGGTTCCTATGAGAACTAACTTCAAGTACCACCTTCAGCTATAGGAGGAGAATATGACAGAGGCACCCAAAACCACACAGCAGTTGACTAAGGATGAATATTTATTCCAAGCAACATTATTTAGCCCTCTGATAAATAAAAAATAATACCACAGATCTGGAAGTTGGTCAAGAATATTAATACACTACACTACAACAACTTCAGAATTCTTAAACTTTTTTGACTAGTCTTAACATAGATAATCTTAACATGGATAATCATAATCCCACTCACTCAGACAAAAGGGAAAGCCTCTCCCCTCAGGTACCTGGAATGCCTTGACAACAGGGACAAGGCTCACTCAAAGATTTATCTAGAAGAATTATCACACACCAAAGATGAGGCCACTCAATCTCAAGAAGTTTCCTTAGGTGGTGTCCCAGCCTAAGGGGTAGGCTTCCTAGCAGACCTGCTGCTCCAAGGGAAAACCCAACCAGCTCCCCAGCAGGGAACTCTGCTTTTGCAGACTGACTCCCATCTGACCTGGGGTCATTCATTTGCTAATCTACTTGGGTCAAGACACCCCATTGGCTGGGGACCCCATTTATTGTCAGAGTCTCCCCCCTGGCAATCCCCAAATTGCCCACAAAGACCAGGTGCCACCTGCCTGATGGCTGTTCCACAGCCCAGCAGAGGTTAAGATGAGAAATTTGTCTCAGTGGCACCCAGTCTGACTTAATAAAAGTGGGCCCATTAGGGGTTATTTTGCCAACTTCAGAGACCTTAACAACCCCCAGCACCTGCAGGAGTAGGGAGGCACAAGTGCTCTGCCACAGAGAACATGGGACATTACATTTACTGCTAATGTCACCAAGCAACAAAAGATTGTTGGTTGTTGTGATAGTCTAATGAAAGGCAAGGGGAAAGAGAGAAAGGGTGTAGAAGACACATATGGAAAAAATTAAGATAGGTGTGAACTCTTTTGTGTGTTTATTGCCTTCTTAAGGACACCTGGGTCTAATGGGAATACTGCAGAATGGAAAGAGCAATTCAAAATATCAGCCTATAGGAGTGTATGTCCCAGATCTTGTGCTTTCTTCATTCTGGCAGAGCAAAATAGAGGTTGAGGATGCCAGTTGTGTAGCGTGTATGTGTTGACAGACAAACCACAATGGAAAAAAGCAGAAAATGCCTTTGAGCATTATGGGTGAAATGGGAAATGGCATGAAGACCAAAAAAAGTGGAGATATTCCCTCAAAAATCTGATTACTGATGCTTGGTATGGAACAACCTGTCCATTCCCCCACATCCCGGCTGCTCTCTCAGTGCTCAGCCAGACTCATCTGGTCACTGACAACCGTGGTTCGTGCAACGGTGAACAAGCTGGGAACCCTCTCACCTTCCTTCAGCTGCTTCCAAGGTCGTTTCCTGTGATAGGTCAGTGATGGGACAGGGACACTGTAGATGGGCTACGAGTGATGCACATGCACATCCTACCCTGCTGGATCTGCTGTGCCTGGATCTCCCAGGACCTCCTCCTTC
>NW_009952640.1:664971-667179 GCF_000747805.2 Chaetura pelagica | reverse complement strand
GTGTAAGAGCAGTGAACTCTGTAGGGAGGCAGGATATCTGTCAATGGATGTAGCCAAGAGAAGCTGCTGGACACACAAGCCCTTTTCAGACTGTTGTGGCTGCAGTAATGAACCAACCACATAAGAATTTTTTGACTGCTTCTTAGACATCTGCATCCTGGAGCTGCCAAACAAGTGTCTGGTTATATATCAGATCACAGAGGGGGGTTTTCCTTTCTCTGCAGCTCAGGAAACACCTGTTACTGATGAAGAAGGAGCAGCCACTGCCCTGCAAGTAGGAAGCCATTGACAGTTCGAAGGGGGAAGAAATGTTCATTATTAACTTCCACACACCTTTGCTGAACTAAAGAAATGCACATTTTTTTACAGGGCTTCCAAAACCACATAGGATTTTTCAGTTGATTTTGGGCTTCTCTATACTGGTCATCTTTGCATTTCTATGGGTTGAGGGCTCTCATGGTCTGGCTTAGGATTGAACCAGTGACAACAGTGCTCTTGATTCCCTCCCAGACAGGTAGGGAAGGAGAGAGAGAGAATGAAGAGAGAGACACTTTCTGGATTGAAAACTAAACTAGACAGCTTCAATTAAATAAGAAAGAAGTAAATATGTACAATTATATACAAATGTGTTCAGGAATGTGCAAACCCCTATTGCCTCTCCCCACCCCTAGCAACTCCCACAGCATCTCCTGAGTTGTGAACAGTTCTGAAAAGTCCTGGAGCTGCCACAGAGAGCAGCAGAGCAGGCAGGAGCTGAGGGGAGAGGTATGAGGGTCAGGAATGCATGAGCCTAGGGATCAGTGGTGATGGACAGGTGGAGTCCTCCCTGGACGCCAGCCATGGACAGAAGAGAAGGGAAGAAGCAGGAAGGAAGTTGACTTCCATGATCCTTGTCCTTACACCAAGCTTACATAGATATATGAAATGGAACACTTTGGCCAATGCTGCTGTCTGTCTAGTCCACTGCTCCCTGCAGGAGGGCTGCAGATACGACTCTTCTGCTCCTGTAGCATCTGAAGATCTGAAGCTGCAGATTCAACAAGGAAAGTGACCTCGGCATCTCTGCAGTAACAAACATTCTAGTGTTATCAGTCCTCTAGCTGGACAACTTGCTGCTAGTTAAAAGAGAGTTCTCTACAGGAAAAAAACAAACAACACACATAACAAACAACCAACAAAAAAACAATAAAGGGAATATTGTCTTCATCCTGGCTTAAACCAGGACAAGGGCCCAGTGCTTTGGTGAGCAGCAGTAACATGCATTACAGGATGCTCAGGTAACATATTTTTCCTCTTTCCAAAACACAGTAACTTCATAGCTAAAGTTATGCTCACGAATCAGATCCACTGTTCAAGCTATGCCAATAGATGCATTTCAGGAACATCCTCCATTTCATTCCATCATCCATCTCTGCTGATAGAAGAAAGCCAGCTTCTGCCCTGATCTATCCTCATGATAGAAGATTCCTCTTCTGAGCATTCAGCCTACTTTTGTTCCAGCTTCTTTAGCTTGGCACAGTTGGTTTTTTTCCGCTTTCAGTTTTTCACTTTTCATCTGCTTTTGCAATTCTCTCACAGTGTGAGAAGCATTACAAACCAGTATCTGGACCTGAGCTTCTGCCAAAGGGGAAGCTGAAATCAGAGGCAAATCAGAGCCGTTTATAAATCAAACCTGAATAGATTTTTATTGCCATTTTTGTCTCACAGTATTGAGCACTGTGAAAACTTGAAGGGGAAAGGCATCAATCACTGAGCTTGTAAAGAGGCTCAAAGTGCAGTGTTTTAACTTAGTCCCCCAGAGTCTAGGCTTTTCAAGTTTCTCTCCTCCTTGCAGGTAAGACCTCATGCAGTATGGTGGCCCTTGTCCAGATCTGATGAGTTGCCCCTGCCAATAGCCCCCATTTCCCCAGGACAGCAGAGAAGCATTTAACTCTTTTCTGGGTGAGTGAGCGACTTCATATCATGCACCTTCATCTGTCAGGCCCTGTGGCCCATGGAGGCGTCACTGCCATTTGCACATATAACCTGGATGGAAATGTGCTACACCAAAGTCACAACATTTGAAAATCTGCTTTATTGCCATCCTACTTGCCTCTAAAAGGCAATGCCAACACCTCTCAACTCTAGGATAAGAAGTGTCCCCTTGGTGAACATCAAGGGAGAAATCTAGCACTGTCACATTAGTCACTAGCTGATGCCCTTCAGCAG
>NW_009952640.1:639744-664961 GCF_000747805.2 Chaetura pelagica | reverse complement strand
TACTACCTGTAGTTTTTGCTCTAAAATCCTGATTGCATATTGCATCTTCAGGGAAGCTTCCCCAAAAACCATGATAATTTTTACGGAAAAGTTGTTGCTTAATCCCTGAGACTGCAGCTCCCCAAAGAGTCTAGTTCTAAGAATCAGCAGTAAGACATAGGACTGACTGTTACTCTTATCACCTTTGGCAGAATCTTTTATGTAACTTAATTCTATTTAATTTATATACTTCTTTCTATATAACATTATTTTCATGCACACAGAGTCTTAACTCTCCTGTAACAGACTGCAGTCCTCTGTCTATACTCCTCAACCATCCATATAACAAGTCTACTGTTTTTTATGCCAGTCTTTACATGATAGCATATCATTTTCAGAAGATTTCACACTTCTGAAAGTCCATATGGTTGTCAAATTCTTTTCTGATGCCACTTGTTTATGGCTTCAAAACAATCAACATGGATTCACACATCCTTTTTTTTTTTTTTTTTTTTTTCTCCCCCTTTTATTCCCCCCAGTCTGTTTTGTACACAGCTCCAATAAGATTATTTTACTTCTCCAAATTATGCTGCCAAACTTAACACATCAGCAGAGAAGGCCTGGGGCAAAAATCTGTTTCCTCTTGCTGTGCTCTTCATTTGTGTCCGGCTGCAAGATAGCTGTCACTCCAGAGAGCAGCCAGGTTTTCTTAGGACCATCTACCAAAAATCATAGCATTGTAAAAGATTCTGTTGACCTGGTATGCCCAAAAGACAATGAGTTTCCATGTGCAGGGAAGAGCAAGGCACACCTGCAGCTGCATCCTTGTGGTGTCGTTGAACTATTCCTAGTGATGCTGAAAGTAGAGTTTTGTAGCCTGTAGTGGGCTAGAGATAAGGTAAGTACCAACTCCTATTGACTTAGTAAGAAGATGGTAAGGAGAAGAAAGGACAGGACAAAAGGAGCCCAGGTGCTGTCCTGCTTCCTCCTGGACACAGAGGTGCACTTGCAGCCTAAGACTTGAGTCCTGTCTAAAGAAATGAGACTGGGGTATGTTGGGGAGCTGGAGGGTGGGCAGATCAGGAGCACCTCCAGGATCATGCTGTCCAAGAAGAGGTTAGTGTTGTCTTGAGTGTGATTTCAATGGGCCTGAGGTTGTGTGAAGGAAAGGGCTGACCTGATGGGAAGAGGAAGAAAAGGGAATATTAAGGGAAGGAAAGGAAGGACTGGGAAGAGGAGTGTCTGCAGGGACAGGCAGCAGGAATCCAAGGGAAGTCATTTGCAAAGGAAGTGGTTCAAACAGCAAACCAGTCCATCAGCTCAGAGAAAAGGTTGTCCTGGAAAACACTCTGTGCACTCAGGCCCTGTTGACAACCTGACAGTTCCAGCATCCTTAGAGTCTGGGGCTGACAGCTTCCCTCCACCATTGCCATATCTCACTCCAATGCCTTAAGAGCAGGTTCTTGCATGGCCATGCATGCCTGGAGTGGGTGCACTGTCTGAGGCTAGAAAAAGGGAGGAAGGTCACAGCTGGATCCTATTTTCTGCTCCTCTCCCACCCTTTGGCTTGTCCCCACACTCCCCTGACCTCATTGCCAGCTCTCACCTGCCCATCTCCTACTCAGGTGGGCAGCAGCAGCAGTTCCAGCACTATTGTTCCTAATGCTGTCATAGGCAGTCCCCAAACTCTTTTCTTCAAGATCTCTGTAGTCTTTACACACTTGGCAGGGCGGGAACAACATCCTCAATCCTCCTGTGGGAGAACCACAGAGCAATCAGCTCTTGAAAGAAAGCGAAGCAGCAAAGTGCTGGGGAGAGGAGCTTGAGGGCAAAGGCTGCATTTCTGTGGCTTTAGTGACACAACAAGGGAACGCTGGCAACTAGTCAAAATCAATGAGCAGGGCCACAGAGTAACAAATTAAAGCTTTGATTTCTTGTGACTGAAATAAAACAGAGTAGGGAAAAGTGGGACTCAGCTATTTAGTGGCAAGCCATGTGAAAAAAACCATGCACTCCTAATTACACTCCAGTTAAAAAAATAAGTAACTCTGTCCATGCAATAGCACATGTGAACTGCAAAAAGAAGGCTGTTAATTCACTGAAGTAGAAGGAATTATAAACTTGGTCTTACGTGTTGCATTCTTAAACTGCATGTGTTCCGGGAGGCCCTGTCACCGAGTTCATGGCACCTCAGGAGCAGGAGCACCCTGGAGGCACTGTTAACCTCACAAGAAGCATTGTCTTGGCAGGAGTTGGGTCATACTTAGCAGATTATCTCCGTACCAGGAGGGCTAAAATTTTCATCAAAGTAAATAGTGGGATTTGTGACAGCCAGCCAGCTTACGGCGTCCTGCTCCAGGGCTTGCTCACAGCAGATGCTCAGCTCCATCCCCAGGACAGCTCTGAGTGGTTGCCCTGTGAGCTGTGGCCGCTTCCTCCCCTGGCTCTGGTGCAGGAAAGTGATGTGGATGGCAGAGCTGTGTGGGTCATCACGTCTTTGGGTTATTCTGCTCCCCAGCTTTGTGATGGGAGAGAGGGAAATAAAGCCCGAGGGTGGGGTGGAAGCCCAGAGCAGGCACCGACAGCAGCTGATCCTGAAGTGCAGGACACAGAGGCTGCCAGGGCAGGAGGGTCTAGAGATGGCTGGAGCAAGGCTTGCTTTCCAACATGCTGCCAATGCCATGGCACTCACCACATGACCTTCGGGGACATTTGCCGTGAAGCCCCTGGGGACAGGGCACGTCCAGGCTGTGCCAGGGGTGGAGGTCACCGTGCCAGGGCCTGCAGGGGCCCCCACTGGTGTCACCCCCTGGGCTGGCAGCTCCTCTTCCTGACGCTCCTGTGCACGAACACCACGAGATGGCACTAGCAACTTTTGCAGGCTGGTGGCTTCCCAGTGAGGGACACGCACACACCAATAAACAGCGTCCCGCGTTCTGTGGCCCTGTCACAACATACAGGTACTCTGCCATCACGGAGAGGTGAGCAGGGTCTTTATCTTCCTGACTGGTCAGCTTGGGATAAATCCATTCCCATTGCTGTTTCTTTACCTCCTAATGGTCAGCAGTTTTTATTTATGATGGGCAGATTGGATTAATGGCCTCCACCTACCAAGCTATTCTCTATTTTATGCCTCATCTATTCAGGAGAGAAGTGATTAAAAAGGACAACTGATTCTAGGGAGAAAGGACAACTGATTCTAAGGTGAACGATGCTTAATGCAAAGGGCTGAGTCCAAGCAGGGACAGGGTGCCCTTGCTCAGTTGTGAAGCTAGGGATCCAGATGCACTTTCTGCTTCCAAACTGAAGCAACTCTCTCTCTCTCTCTCTGTAAATGGCTAAATAAAAGAGAGCTGAATACTGATCTCCAGCTCCAAGGCCAGCCCAGCACTGTTTGACTTGTGTCCACACCTTTCAGAGCTGTCCTGTTGGTGGGAGCTCTGGGGGAGGTCACACTTGAGAGCAGCCCTGTGGAAAAGGACCTGGGGGTACTAGTGGATCAAGAGCTGGACATGAGCCACCAATGTGCAGTTGCAGCTCAGAAGGCCAACTCTGTCCTGGGCTGTATCAGAAGAAGTGTGGTCAGAAGGGCTAGGGAGGTGATTCTGCCCCTTTACTCTGCCTTGGTGAGACCTCACCTAGAATATTGCATCCAGCTCTGGTGCCCCCAGCACAAGAAAGATATGGACCTGTTGGAACGTGTCCAGAGAAGGGCCACGAAACTGATCTGAGGGTTGGAGACCTCTCTTATGAGGACAGGCTGAGGGAGTTGGGGTTGTTCAGCCTGAAATAGAGAAGGCTTCAGGGGGACCTCATAGTGGCCTTCCAGTACCTGAAGGGGGCCTACAGGAAAGCTGAGGAGGGACTTTTTACAGGGACTTGAAGTGAGAGGATGAGGGGTAATGGTTTTAAGCTGAAAGAAGAGAGATTTAGAGATCAGGCGTAAATTCTTCAGTGTAAGTGTGATGAAACACTGGAACACTGGAGTTGGAAGGGACCTTAGAGATCATTTAGTTCCAACTCACCTGCATGGGCAGGGACCCTTCCCACTAGACCAGGTTGCTCAGAGCCCCATTCAACCTGGCCTTGAACACTTCCAGGGATAGGGCTTCCACAACTTCCCTGGGCAACCTGTGCCAGTGTCCCACCAGCCTCATACTAAAGAATTTTCTCCTAATGTCTTATGTAAATCTCCCCTCTTCCTGTTTTGATCCATTACCTCTTGTCCTCTCACTACAAACGCCTCCCCAACTTTCCTCTTCCCCCTTATGCACATGTGCAGGATGATTCCTCCCAGTTATCTCACAACTTATTCATTCCTGGACTCAGGGTGACAAGATCCTCCCCAGGTACTGAAGTAACATTGTCCAGAGCTCTGTACTGACTTCTGGAACAGGGAGCACTCAGTGACATTATCTGAATAAAACAACTATATTCACATGTAGGGCATGAATTTAGTGCCATTTGTTGTCAGGAACTACTGTGGAAACCCAAGGAATGACAAGAGTTTCAACAGGAAACCTGCCAAATTGAGGGAGGATAAATCCGTCGGTAGCACAGTGTAGCAGTTGGTCACACAGTGATCTGAAGAGAGTTTTGGCTCAGGAAGTCTGGGCTTGTGTAAATTTAGCAATTTACACTACACTGAGTCTTGGAAGCTGGGAAAGGATGCCACAGGGAGGATTGCTCTGTACTCAAATGACAGGCTCAGATGAGACAGAACTCATTATCTGAACAGGAATTATTTTTAATCTGGGGAAGAGTCAACATGGTTTTATAAAGGGAAATCACACCTCATAAACCCATTAGAGGCTTCAGAAGGCATCACCAACTAGATGTACAGCTAAGAACAGTTTTCCAAAGTCCTTCCTCAAAACCACTTAAAGTAACCATGCTGTGATGGTTTAAGAGGTAAAGGTTGAATGTGAATAAAGGTCTGATTAAAAGGCAAGAAACAGAAGGTAGAAATAAATAGCCAGTCCTGACAGTGGAAATAGGCTTGCAGTGGAGTCATGCAGGGATTTGCAGTCAAGCTTAGATTGTCCAGCATGACTTAAACCTGGAAAAAGGGGGGTTTTGTGAGATGGGAATTTGTTGGTATTATTAAGCGTCTGAGATAATAAAGATGATGGACAACTGTGGATGTTGCAGAATAGTCTCAGAATACACAGCAACTGGGCAATAAAAAGGCAGATGAAATTCAATGCAGATAATTATAAAATTAATTGCATGAAAAAAATATCTAATTTTACATACATGATAGTAGGCTCTGAATTGACTTTTACAGCTTGGAAATTGGACCTTGGGGCTATATAAAGATCTCTGAAAAAGGGTAGCTCAGTACTCAGCCACAGCCAAAGCAGCAAGTCACATAACTAGGAAAGGAACAGAGAATAAAATGGAAAGCACCTGCAAGCCATTCTGTAAATCCACAGTGCATCTACAGCTCCAAATCTACACGTGGTAATGGACCCCCTAGCTCAAAAAAGAACGTAGCAGAATAGAAAAAAATACAGAAGGGTAACAAGGATGAATAAAAGCATGGGATGGATTTCCTATGAAAAATAACTGACTAGATTTGCACTTGTCAGCTTGAAGGAAGAAAACAGAACAGAGGAAAGTTTTATAGAAATCTAGAAAACCATGACTGGTCTGAAAATGTTAAACAAAAAATGGTTATTGAATGTCTCTGCCTAGAGCAAAACCAGGGGGTATCGAATGGCGTCAGCAGGGGATGGGTTTGAGAGACAACCCTGCCTGTGCAATATGTAGAAGTTCCACCTGTAGCAGTGGAACTCCCTGCCTCAGATGCTACAGATGATAAATGGGCTCAGAAAGCAACTGGACAAATTCAAGAGAGAAAAATAATTTGCAAAAGTGCCAACTGTGCATCTCAGGCCTTCCTGAGTGACATAATCTTTGTATAGACTTTTTATGTTTTTATGAAGACAGCTCAGGTGTCCAAGCAAGGCTACTGCAGTGCTTGCTACCTAGGCATGAAACTGCATGCCTCAAAAAGCTTCTGTATAGAATCACAAGGGCTCCTCTCCTTGCTGATAGCAGCCACTGAAAACACCAATGTGTTCCAATATTCTGGTTTCTTCAATAGTTAAGGCATCCATGGTTTAACACTGCTTTCAAAACCTTTTGTGAGATGAGACTATCTTTCCAAGACCAGGGTAGTTCCATTCTGCTGCTCAGGCTGATGAACCTGAAAATCACTCCTGAAAGACCTCAGTACACTCAAGATGCAAACCCAGATGATTAGAGATGTGATGGAACAGTTGCCTGACTAGAGCTGCCATAGCTAGATACATGCTCTTTAGGAAAGGATGGCAGATGGTGTTGGGGTTTGTGTTGTGGGCAACTGAGCAGCATGAAAGCAGAGCCAGAGTTTCTCAGAGGTACACAGCAAAACAAGAAGGTAAGATCACAAGTTCAAACATGGGAAATGATGACTGCAGCTTAGGAATTAATTCTTTACCATGACAGTGGTTAAGCACTGGCACAGGCTGCCCAGAGACACTGTGACATTGCCCACCTTTAGTTGTTCTCAAACCTGAGTGGATAAGGTCCTGAACAACCTTATTTAACTTCAAAGCTTTGAGATTCGAGCAGCTTTGTGCCTGCTTTCAGCAGACACTTTGGACTAGACAACCTCCAGAGGCCTTTTACAACTCCTGATCTTTCTACGATCCTGTAACTGTCATATAAATATATATATAAACCCCACTTTGTTAAACCATAAAACCATAAAAACTAAGCGAAGCCAAACCTACATAGCTTTCCATATGCAATGTGGTGTTGACATACAGACACATCCCATGAGTGGAATAAAAAAAAGTGTATTAGATAATACCATACACTGATGGAAGGACTATTATGAAGACCCAACGTACATGAAACAAACCAAGATGGGATTTAAACACGTAGAATTACCAACATGTGCCACAGCTCCTATTTTATCATTCAGCTTTACTGCAGCAAATGATTTACAACTGCACAGTGAGAATCAAAAGGCCCAGTCTGCAGAGGCAAAGCTGAGTCCAACATAAAAATATTCTTCCTATGTTTGTTTTGTAATTATCCCACTGACACACACTGCCAAGAGCTGAAGAGCTTGTGTCACAGCATTCATTTTGAAGCCTAGTTGGAACAGTGAGTCTGCAATGCTTCATAAACGAACACGCAGAAGGTGAAGCACAACTGACTTTTCATCTCTATTTTATTTCATAGAAGAAATGCATTTTTGGGGGTTCAGAAGGAGAGAATGTTCAGGGAAAACCTGCAGTTCACAAACGACACTTCATCATTTAACCAAAACAAGATGAAATACAAGTAAATGCCAAGAAACTTGTGCATATTCAACTCTCCAAAGAGATCAGTCCCTTCTTAAATAGTGGGAAGAGAATTAAGGAAACCTACCCTCAGTGAAGCACTCTTAAAAATCTGGCCTGCTTTATTATAGACAAAAAGTTTTCTGCATGTTATCATCTCTCTTTTTCCTGACAGTAGGACACTCAGTTATTCCAAAATTTGGTTACATGCACCAGTAATGTAAACAATTAAAACTTCCATTTCTAGTTAAGTGTCAGCAAACAAAACAGAAATATTTGGAGACAGAACCAGTAGAGACAGTATAAATTCAGAGTCCCTGGAAGCTCATTTGGCTTTCTTCCCATTAGGATTAACATAGTAAAATCTGGAGCTGAAATATTTGTGGAGCTGCTGATTAATGCCACACATGAACCTCATGATCAACCCTTGAGTCATCCTGTGCTTCTTCATAGACCTTCAGTACCTGTGGCTACTGCCACCGCAGGAGACAACCCCCAGATGTGCTGAACTCCTTCCAGCAGAGGCACAGCCTTGGTGGAAAGATGTTTCAAAACCTCTACTTTGTTAAAAGCCCCATTCAGCTTTTGTCAGGAGTCCCAGTGTTGGCATGATTCCAGAATCAGACACATCAGCTCAAATCAGTTTTTGATTTCATGTTCAGATCAAATGTTATCTATGTTATTAAAATATTGTGACCATTTTTTTTCTTTTTTTTTCCCCACCTGTTCCAAATAAGGAATACTAAAATTGTCAAGAGATTTGAACGAAATTTATCCTGCTAGTTGCCATATCTGGAAGTGTCTAATGTTAATAAAATGGCTGTTCCATAAATATACGATGCTATTTCATAATTTATTTTTGCACAACCATGAATATGACAGAAAATAATGAATCATCCATTTAAACCTGTGCAGCCTGACTGTCCTAGGCATTGCTGCTCATATGGTGAATTGCAAGCTGTTGGAAAAAATTACTGGTCTCACAGTGTTTTACACGTGTTCCAACAGGGTACAAACAATCACATGGAGCACAACTTTGGATAAGCCAGGTCTGCTGTGTTCAGAGGGGGTTTGATCTAAAGGCCACTAAAGGCTGATGAAAGACTGCATGAACTTTGAAGGAGCATAAAGCAGATAAACACATACACACCACAACAAATCCTTCATTGGTATTCATTTCTGGTCCCAGACAATTTTTAAGAGAACAGTTTACCCCAAACTGCAGAAAGCCTAAACAGTTTGGAGGGCAGGAGGAGGCTGATAATCTCCTGTGGAGCTTGAATAGTTTTTCCTATGTATACATTGTGTTTAGCACAAAAGACAAGGTCTATCTCTGGTACAGGCTATGATAGCATCTCACAGGGACAAGACTTGGACTTCAACTTGAGAAGTTGAAAAAGCCTTGAGAAGTAGCATCCAGACTCAACTATCCCTCTGGCATCTTCTGGATTGGGGGTGCAAGTTTATTGCAATCCCCCTCCTCCTCTATAGACCTCTACTCAGTTTCCCCCAGACTTTCTTCCAGAATTGTTTGTACAAAAATGCATTTATTTAAATGGTCCAGAGGAACAGTTACACTTTTTGTAAGTATTATTTAGAATATGTGTGTGCTTTTTGGTTTGTTTGGTTGTTTGTTTGTTGTTTGATTGGGGTTTTTTTTTTGTTTGTTTGTTTTTGTTTTCAAAGTAGCAATTCTTCCAAGTTAAACTACCTGTTAATATAGCAAACATTTTTCTTCACAACTGTGATTTTATTCCATCCATCACCATGAAATCCTGGTAGGTCTTCAGCATCTGTACCTGTGCAAAGGTTACACACAGCATTATACAAACACCTTTTAACACTGGCTAGACAAGAGCTGCAATCAGTGCCACTTGTCTGCCAAAATAGTTAATTTTCAGAACATGCATGATACAACCTGTATTTATTACTTAATTCCTGGTGAAGGTACTTAGCTGTTCTATTAGCAGCTTTTTACTTACTTTTTTAAGAAAAAGAAACCCAAATGAATTGGAGCAAAACAGGTCATCAAGACTGCGTATTTCAAACACATCACTTGAAAAGCCAGTAAAAATTGACTTGTTCTCCCTTCGAAAAGAGGTATTTGAGAAGAAATGTGTTTTACTCAGAAAGAAGCACTGGAAATGCAAAGAATAAGTTTCTGTGTTAATTAGTTTTGACAGAAAAATGACAACTCCTTAAAAAATAGGGAGCTGCCATACATCTGGGACTAGTGGTGTAGTGAGATATTAAAATGTTGGGTTATCTTCTTTGTTTTGTATTCCAAAAAGTGCCTGAGTTAGTAGTAGCAAATGTGGTTTACTTGAGTTAACACTGTCTAGACAAGTGGTTCAGACAACAGCCTGAATGGCTCCCTTACAACTGGGAAGGATGGGCTTTTTGAGGGAATGGGTTGAAAACGTTCTGTAAGCTTTTCCCTTTTGGCACTCTCCACATCCTAGACTGTCAAAGTAACAACACAGTGGAACTTCCTCTTCTCTGGGGAAGGAGTGAAGCTTCTCCCCAACTCAGCACTGCCAGTTCTCAGAAGTCAGAAGGAACTCTGTATCCTCACAGGGAATGTCTTCCCTGACTCTGCTGGAGATACATTACTGGGAGCTGCTGTGCTTAGAGCTGACTTTGGAACTTATGAAAGGGAAAGAAGACCCCTTTTGCCCTCCAACTTTCCTGACTTAAGGAAATTTCTCAGAAAAGTTAAAGCAATTGGGTGTCAAAAATTGCTCTTCAGTTTCTGTCAAAGAAAACGGGGTTATTATGTGCCTCTTCTGGCATTTCCTTCACCACCAGTCCAAGGGTCAGTCATAGAAACCATCCACCCTGCACTGCTGTGGACAAACCTCTGATCGTGCTCTCCAGCACAAAGGGACAGGGTGAAAGCTCAGACTCTTACTGTTTGGGAACACCCATCTCTGAGGGATTCAAAAGCTTTCTTCAAATATTTAGCATGCTCTGCTACATCTCCTTTTTCTCAGTGAGGAACCTTCTGCAAGCTCAAGGTGGGCCCACTGCTGTCATTCACAAGTAGAACATGTTTGCCCTGGGAAGTGTAAGATAGAGTGTAAAATTCTTCTTCATTAGCTGGTGAAGCTGGGCAAACATTACCATGATCATTTAGACAAGGAGTGGCGCTGGATGACTGGTAGGGCTGTTTGGAGAGAGATGCTGATGTGGATGTGCTGGAAGACCATTCAGAGAGAGAAGGCAGTGAACTGTCAAGTGACTCAAAGGTATTGCACATGGATGATACAGGCCTTGCACTGCTGGCCACCTGTTTAGTCTTACCAACAGTTTGCTTCTGTGGGGGAAGAGAGGCTTCCAAGTCATTGCAAAATTCATTAAGAGCAGAATATGCAGAAACCACAGACAAGTCTGAGAAGGACAATTTCATCCCTGTGTCTACATCAGTCTCCTGTGCACCCTCCAAGTCATCAACATTAAGCCTGGGGCTGCATCTCCATGTTTTTAACCTGGTTTCAGTATTTAGAAACTGAAATGGTTCACAGAAAAGAAAAGTCTCTGAGTCTGTGGAGGAGTTAACTGTGGGCAAGCAGAACAGAGACTTGCTTCGTTGAAATGACCATGAAATGTTGGAGGCATCGCTGGATCTGCGTGTGAAGTCTCCTTGATCACTGCGTCTCAGGTCCTGCTGAGAGAAACCAAGATGATGACCAAGGCCATTAGAGTGATGCACCTTGTTTTGACCCATTTCTTTTGGTTGTTCAGGGACAGATTGCTGGATCTGAGGAAGAGAGGCTGGCAGAGTGGTGTTGCGAGAATCTGTTGACACAGACGGATATGGTTGC
Organism: Chaetura pelagica; assembly: GCF_000747805.2. Lineage (NCBI taxonomy): Eukaryota > Metazoa > Chordata > Aves > Apodiformes > Apodidae > Chaetura > Chaetura pelagica. The sequence continues at coordinate 653,821 of NW_009952640.1, read as the reverse complement.
TTGCTCTGCTTTGCAGACTTCCTACACCAACTGTGTGCTTGCTGCAGCCAGGAGAGGGAGAAAAGATCACATTAATACAGAATTGACAGTCTTACAACCGTAAGTCTCCGTTGCTGAGTTGTTCCTGCAAATAATTATGAAGCAGACTTCATTCAGCATGCTTACTGCAAATGTTTCACTTCAATAACAAAGAAAAACACCCTGCCAAAATCCCAAATGTTTCCATAAAGAGCCTTGAAGACAACAATAATAAGTGGTAGAGGAATGTTGTCTTGCAGGGTGAATCACACTAGCTCCAAATTCTCACTTCCTATTGACTTGTTCAGAGTCATTCATATTCTGTCTTCCAACATTACTGCCTTAGTGGACAGCAGAACAAAAAATGAAGAAATAGAAGATATATGTTACCATCATTACCGTTTCTCATTTCTTCCCTACTGTGGTGCAAATGTTTTTATTTTCTTCCTCTGAAACACAGAATCACTGAGGTTGGAAAAGACCTTCAAGATCACGAAGTCCAGCCATCTGCCCTACAACCCCCAACCACTAAACCATCTCCTGAAACACCACGTCTACATGTTTTTTGAACGCCTACAGGGATGGTGCCTCCACCACCTCCCTGGGCAGCTTGTTCCAATGCCTCACCACTCTTTCTCTGAAGAAATTTTACCTAATACCCAATGTGAAACTTCCCTGGCTTAACTTGACCCCTATTTTGTCTTGTCCTATTGTTATGTGTAAAGTTTGTTCACCTAGCCGTTGTATTGTGTACTGTGTATCTAGCTAGACATGAGCCTTTGTGCTGGGCAACTAGAACAATACGTGTTAAGTTGCTAACACCTTCCAGGAGACCGAAGTTGTTTATTCAACTGGATGTGCTAACGAACTTTTGTTTCAGGAACAGGCCTAAGAACTGCATGCTTCTGAACTTTGATACTTGTTCAGAGTCATTCATATTCTGTCTTCCAACATTACTGCCTTAGTGGACAGCAGAACAAAAAATGAAGAAATAGAAGATATATGTTACCATCATTACCGTTTCTCATTTCTTCCCTACTGTGGTGCAAATGTTTTTATTTTCTTCCTCTGAAACACAGAATCACTGAGGTTGGAAAAGACCTTCAAGATCACGAAGTCCAGCCATCTGCCCTACAACCCCCAACCACTAACCCATCTCCTGAAACACCACGTCTACATGTTTTTTGAACGCCTACAGGGATGGTGCCTCCACCACCTCCCTGGGCAGCTTGTTCCAATGCCTCACCACTCTTTCTCTGAAGAAATTTTACCTAATACCCAATGTGAAACTTCCCTGGCTTAACTTGACCCCTATTTTGTCTTGTCCTATTGCTAGTCACTAGGGAGGAGAGGCAAACACCCACCTCATTACAGCCTCCTCTCAGGTAGTTGTAGAGGGTGATGAGGTCTCCCCTCAGCCTCCCCTTCTCCAGGCTGAACAGCCTCAGCTCCCTCAGCCTCTCCTCATAAAATGTGTTCTCCAGATCCCTAATCAGCTTAGCTTCCCTTCTCTGCACCCTCTCCAGCACCTCCATGTCCTTCCTGTACTGCAGTGCCCACAGCTGCACACAGTGCTTGAGGTGCAGCCTCACCAAGGCCAAGCAGAGGGGCAGGATCACCTCCCTGGTCCTGCTGGTCACACTATTCCTGATGCAGGCCAGGATAGTGTTGGCCTTCTTGGCCACCTGGGCACACTGGCCACCTTGGCCACTATAAGGGTGGTGAGGAACTGGAATGGGTTGCCCAGGGAAGTTGTTGATGCCGCATCCCTGGAGGTTTTTAAGGCCAGGTTGGAAGAGGTTTTGTGCGACCTTGGTGATATTTAAGGTCCCTTCCAACCTTAATTATTCTATGATTCTATGATTCTATATGACATGACAGAAAGGCATGAGACCCGGCAACCAAGGAGGTCCTTTGTATACCCTGGCTCTAAAAAAACTCTATACATTGCTGCTTCTAACATCTTACTAGTGCACATCACATTGTCTTTGTGACCTAGATCTGTCATAACCATCTTCTGGATTTTATTGCAGCGATTTTATAGGCAAAAAAAGATTTTCACATCCGCAAGAAACGTTTTGCTCATTGTGATCACTTTGCTAGAGGTGGTTTATAGGTCAAGCAAACTATAGGAGCTCACTTAGGCATTGTATATTAACATATATACCATTGTATCTGTAATTAGGTATGTTAATTCATAAACTATTTCTGAGTAATATAATAAGCTGTTTTGTTTAATGCTACAAAGAATTAAATGAATTAATGTGGACATTAACTACAGTAGTGGAGCAGTTTCATTAACTGATAAGAAACCAAGTACAAGAGAGTCAAATAAAACGAGTCAAATTGTCAACAAAACATTAACCAGAAATCCTTTCAGAACTCTCCACATGACAGTATTTAATTTATGTAATATATGAGTTAAATTGTTTTAAAAATTGCTCAGCAAGATGAATAGCTTGTGTCCATGAAGGCAATATCAGCTGCTTCTTAACTGGAGACATTTTTGATAATCCAGCAATAACACTAAAACATCCTCAAAATACACAACCAAATCACTGCACTCTTTTGATGGGTTTGCCAAGAAAACACTCCTCATTATATTTTGTTTGCATTAACCAAAGGTACTGCTTTTTTCTCTGCAGTAGCCTGACATCAGATACAGTAGCACATGGACTCAGCTACCATGCTTGGTGAATCAACACAAGCACCTCCAGAATGACTTCTCCTACCTCGCAGAGAGAAAGGAATGAATTGCCTGACCATGGCTTGTTTTTATGCTATATTCCTGTAGTTTTGTAGACTTAGTTGATAATTTGGCAGACCAAGCATCCAAAGAAACAAAGGATCCAAGCAACTGCACTTTTCTTGTTTGTGAAATGTAAGAAGGCCTTTGGGACCACAAACACTGGTAACAACTCAGACAAAACTGCACTGAAAACACAAGGCTTTTGGGAACAGATCTGACGCTTGCACTGGAAAGAGTTCTGTGGGCAGCACGAGAGCCCTGCCTTCACCTTGCACAGACCTCACCATCTGTCTACATGTATACAAGACAGAGCCTAGAGATATCACGTGTAGGATTTAGATGCCTAGTTAATGCAATCAATGGAGTCTGGAGAGCAATTTAGTTTCCCCTAAAGAAAAATTCTTGTGTCTGGTTAGCTGAATTGCTGTCTTGGTCCTTGGGCTGCCTTGAATGCACACTCGTTGACTACAGTAAATACATAGACTGTAGTTTACACAAAAATACCTGCACTTAAGACGCCAGTTTTAGGTTGCTACAATCTGGAGCCAAACCAAATCCTGCAGAGAGAACTTCTGTGTGGTTTTTTTTGCTTCGGTGTATAGAGGAGATATTCTGCACACTAGTGAAAGTCTCCTCCATTTAAATGATGGCAGTAATTTGTTATTCTCATTTATCGACATAACTTCTAAAACCCATTCTAAAGAAAGAGCAATTTAGTTTGGTCTCTAAGATGAGAGATACTAGACCTGATTCAGTTGTCTAATTGTAGGTACCTGCTGTATCCTGCCAGACCTGCAAGCACACACCTGGGACATTCCATATCAGGGAATTCAGTGCCTGAGAATGTTCCTGGGCATGTTTAATCTATTAATCTATTAATACAGGTCAAGTCTTAAGCATTGTGGGAATAAAGCACAGACACGGGAATAGCTGTTTTGAGCTTTAACATTTACAAACCCTCCAGTTTTAATTAGTTTTGCCACTGTAGCTATGCAACTTAATGACTTACAGGAATTCCCAGTACTCAAACCGATGCTCACCAGAGGCATTGCCTATGGGGGTGTGAAGTGGAGGGCAATGCCGGGATAAATGGGCGAGGTGAGATGAAACACCCCTGATAGAAACCCCAGGGGCTCTCATGTAGGAACTTCCTAACCAAAATGCAGATAAAAAGGAGAGACTCAAAGGAAACAGGAAATGCACTTTTAAGGGGGAGCACCTGGAAAGGGCAATGTACCCCATGCAGCTGAACCACTGCAGGTACCTGGCCTGGTTGGAAAATATTTACACTAACAAGAAAAATCTGCTTTGGGTAAGATAATAGCTTAAAGGTTTTGTTATTTTTAATTTATTTATTTTTTTCCTAGCTCTTTTAGCTTTCCCATGGGCAGATAAAAGCGTTCCATTTTATACAAAGTATTTGCTGCTCTTGCTACTGGGTCACAGCTCCTGGTCAGGATCTTTTGGCCTGGCAGGAGGTAACAGTGGATGAGAGAGGAGAAGGGGTTGAGTACAGCCTGCAGGGCAGACCAAGAGACACACTAACACAGCTGTTTATAGGAAGAATTGCTTACTTTGATCCTTTTTTGTTCAGATGTGTTGCAATTTAGAAGATCTATTTTCTGTTGCTGCTCTTCATGATACGGGCAGACAGGGAGATAATGAGATATTTTTAATACTTTCATCTGAAAGCAACAAAAGTGAAACCTTTCCTGACTGTGAGAATACCAGACTGCACAACTGTACAACAGGTAGAGAGTGTCAGAAGCTCCGTTTTATGAAACACTAGAGAATAAAGATTACAGGCTAATCCTATATTGTAGCGAACTGGATTATGTGGACTAATAAGACTTTTCTATATCTACATTCTGTAGCTTGTCAGAGATCACAGAGAGGATCCGATGATTTAGCCAGGATTAAAACAGGCAAAACTAGCTCCTAGTCCTGTGCCAAGGCTGCTGACTATGCTCCCTTGTACCATCCTGGCACAGCATGCCTGCAGCCTGTGCCTTCATGTGACCGCTCCTCTTCATCTTAGCCTCACAGTGCCTGACAGTCCCACACAATTTAATCTGGATTTTCATGTGTGACGCTCTCGGGAGAAACCACAACAAGCAAGCAGGAGACACTGATCTTCCTCTGCCCTTTGGGCCATGGGACACTGAAAACAGCAAGGCCTATTTTTGTACCTTGATGACAGCGTGATGCACATACAGCGACTCTTTGCAGCAGAACAGGCTTCTTCCTTCTCCTCAGTTCTTCCCTTGTCTTTGGAAGCTTTGGCATCTGCTTTAATTTTTCTGAATTCTTTTTTAAGACCTTATCTTCAGCCTTCTTACAGCTTGCTTTCTGTGTTGCCTGTTACTCGGCTGCAGCCTGACAGAGCCCTGTCTGGTACAGCCTTTGCTGCCTGTGTCAGGCACACGTGCGGCAGAGAGTTGGAAAGGGGGTCAACAATCTGAGAAGACAAAGGCTCAATACATATGGACACGTTGATTTTGATGGAAATTCCAAATACAGGGAGAGAGCTCTGTCAGACCTTGCCATGAAGATGCACAACAAGCGCGGCCATTGACTGAACAGATTAGTTCTCTAGCAGAACAGGTTTTTTCATCTGGTGCTAATCTGCTGCTCTTTTATAATCTCTACACAAATCTTTGTGCAGGCCTGGAGGGATTTAGAGTCTTTGTGCATTACAATGGGCTGCAGAAGAATTTAATGATGAATATTGGGGAATACCATTAACTATTTGAAGTGAACCTCACAGAAATGCATTTTCGACTTGGACACAAAAAATCCATGAGGGCTCCTGCAGTCTATTTTAAGTTATCTGCTTTTTAAGAAAGCAGATAGTGATCTCATTAAGCATCATCTGTATTAAGCACAGCCAGCAGGGCTCTGCTGAGGTCAGAACCCGGCCAAACAGCCAGCACAGCACGGACATCATGAGTCCAGATTTTGCCTGCCTTGCTCAACAGGAGTGCAATAGTGTTTGTTTAATTGCATTAAAACCAGTGGGATTGATACAGAAATAATAATAAAACAGAAACAACTTGAGAAAAAGTGGCGGAAATTAGCCCTTGGTATCCCTGTATTACTTGAAAGGCAAAGTGTATTTAAAGGGCACAATATTAAAAAGTAAAAAACAAATTAAATTTAAAATTGAGTGGAATAGATTTGAAAAGGGGCATGTACTGTGTTTGTAAAACTAAAGCAGGTAGGTGTCTTGTAATCCTAAATATATTCTCTCTCAAGAGTTTTTGCTGGGTGTACAGAGTCATCAGAGATCTTACTATACCACGAAAGATTACAGACAAGATAAAATACTTTGGAAAGAAGAAAAAAACAACCGAAAAATCACTTCCTATTTCAGTTAGTGACTGATTCAGCTGTGCCCCCCCACCAAATCCAATCATTAGCACTAAGAAGAATTAAATACCTTAGGCACCAAAAGGGAAGGAGAAACAGAGCGGCGGACTTTTAAAACCAGGCATCTAGTATTAGACTTGCAGATTAATTGAATCAGCTTAAGGCACATCTCTTGACTGAGTCAATTTTTACTCCAAAATGTTTTCCTTTTCATCAGTTTCAAGAGATACAAAAACTATTTTTTTGTAAAGATGTCCTTTATACATCCTTGCTTGTCCTTGATGCTTTTCTGGCCTTTCTTCTTCTTAGTGTTCAGATGTGCACTGTCTGCACTATTAATTCAAGCAGGCTTAAAGCTCTTTTCTCACCTCAATTTTCCTTCTTGCAGACCAAACTGTTCTCTGCAAAAGTGCTCCCTCTTTGCCTGTTTTCTGCTCTCCTTTCTCCCTTCTACACTTCTGGTTGATGTGCTTATTTTTCTGTCTTATACTTAAATGCAGTGACTCAAGACTGCAGTAGTGGGACTGCACTTCATTTCCTTTATTTCCCAGAATTCATAGTTGGTAATGCTTTGAGTAACATGGACCAGATTATTTAACTGCATTTAAGACTACAGGGGTACATAATACCATGAAGACTGTCCTTGCCCTCATCATTTTACAAATCATTAAGACACTTCTTTACTGAGCCTGCTGACACTTTAGGCAGACTAAAACATTTCAGTTTCAGAAGACTAAATTGCTGTGTGTTCAGGCAGGGGTTTAAAACAGAGATGCCATAAAGCCCAAGGGCCCTGGAATGTTAGCAGGTTGACTAATGCTCCTAGGCTATTTACATCTTTTATCAAGATCATATTAATTTTGGATAATCATCAAGGCACCCAAACTGGAAACTAAGAGAGGAAGAAGGAACGCTGCTGTGTGTTGGAGTGAGGAAATGCAGAACCAGATGAGGTCTTGTAGGATTTGGTGGGTCAGCTGAAGCAAATGCAACTGTGACCACACTGATCTGTGTCCTGAACCTCTCAACAGAATCAGAAGTCCACCCCGAGCCTCCAAGATTTGCCTCTCCTTGGCCAAGATAAGCTTGAGAGGCAAACCATTTCTCATGCTGCAGAGTGGAGTAAAATGTTTCCCTTAGTCTCAGCTGGGGCTGGAAAAGGAAAAGGTAAAGTGTTACTGTAACCTTGGATCTTGTAACTATTTTGACCTCAGCAGCTCAGTAACACCCATCCCTGCTGCCCATTTATCTAGGACAGGGTATTTTCTGCATTTCATGAGTCCTCTTGTCTCAGCTCTTCATTTGAGCTACAGCCAGTCTCCAGCATTCTCGCAGAAAGAATCGTCTCTGCTCCCTCCTCTCAGCTCAAAACATATTGGGTCAGTTGTGCTTAATGGAGAACTCCCTCTGATTTCTACATTGAGTAACCCTGAGTGTGAGCTTTGACTACAACCATACTTTACATGCAGATAGGTACATGTTTCAAATAAACTGAGGGAAATAAAGGTACTTCTGTTCTTATGGCCCCAAATAAAAGGGGATGAAGAGATGAGTTAATGAGCCTCGAAGACACCTGTATATACTACACTGAATTAAAAAAAGATGTTTAAAGCTATAAGGTTTCAATCCTTTTCCTCTGTATAACATATTTGCTGACGTCTGTGTAAGCATGTAACCTCCATGCTGCTTCCCATCTTCAGGCATTTTGCACTGCAAATGCCCCACACAGAATGCCTTTATACATGCAGCTGGCAGATATCTGCAACTCAAGATTGACTCCTGGCAACTTCAAGGACATATTCAACAGTAACATACTGATCTTGTACATAATTGACTGCAGCTGAACTCATGAAACCATGAGGTGATGAGTAATGCTTGGCCATAGATTCAGAGCACTCATTTTGTACACCAAGTGATGGAGGAGGTAGCAGAGCCTTAGCCTGTAGGTAGCACAGCAGCAGGTTAATAAAACTTAATGGTTGGGTCCACAGGCAATCTTTACTCAGAACTGAAACTTCAGGCAATAAATTATGTTTCCCAAAAAAGATTACTCCACTTCCAAACTCAAGATTACAGTATCCCACTATAGGTAAGAAGAACATTGGCCAATTACCTCAGCAAATAGTCTAAAAAATCCCTCTAACTAAAAGCTGTGATCTGATAACATTTGCACTATTATTTCAAAGATGTTCTAGAGATGAGGCTGAAAATAGCCACCCCATAAACAGTACAGGGTTATTAGCACAATAATTGTCATAAGAATCTTACAATGCCAGATCTCACTACCATGTTGCACTGCCAGCCCTACAAGTTCATTAGCACTTCAGCTGTCTGCAGGGATTGTGCCCAGAGGCAAACAGGCATTTAGCAAGACCTATAAAACTGGCAGTATATTCAGTATACCAGTATATGGTATATTCTTAGCTACTTAATTTACATATTCTTCCCACTGCTCTGACAAATGTTATCCAGAGTTCCTCCTTCTGGACTTAGTGTTGGTAAAGAAGCATGGGTCTCTTCCCATAGGAGGTAAACATGCTCTTAAGCATGCTCTTCTGTTAAAGCCAACTGAAGCTTACACTTTGCTTCGCTTGATATATAGAATCATAGAACTATTCAGGTTGGAAAAGACCCTTGGGGTCACTGAGTCCAACCATCATCCCTACTCTACAAAGTTCTCCCCTAAACCATGTCCACCAACACCACATCCAAATGACCCTTAAACGCATCCAGGGATGGTGACTCAACCACCTCCCTGGGCAGCCTATTCCAGGGTCTGCGAATAAATTTTTCCTAATGTCCAGTCTAAACCTGCCCTGTTGCAGCTTGAAGCCATTCCCTCTTGTTCTGTCGCTAATTACCTGTGAAAAGAGACCAGCACCAACCTCTCTACAATGACCTTCCAGGTAGTTGTAGAGACTGATGAGGAAATAGCCTGAAGTTGTGCCAGGGGAGTTTTAGATTAGATATTAGGAAGAATTTCTACACTGAAAGAGTGGTCAGGCACTGGAACAGCCTGTCCAGGGAGGTGATTGAGTCACCATCCCTGGAGGTATTCAAGAAATGTGTAGTTGTGGAACTTCAGAGCATGCTCTAGTGGCTGAGATTGTAAGGGTTTTTTTTGTGGGTGTTTTTTGGTGGAATGTGTGTGGTTATTTGTCTTTATTTGGTTTTGTTTGTTTGTTAGTTTTTTAGGGGTGTTTTTTTTGTGCTGATGGTTGGACTCGGTGATTTCAGAGGTCCTTTCTAACCATGAAAATTCTGTTATACTGTGATTGATAATATTGTTAATAGCAGCACTCAATGAGAAGTCAAAAGGTAGCCCTGTTACTTTAAAAGGCAGATACTGTAATTTGCTTCAAACCCAGAATGAGTTAAAAGAACATAAGGAACCCATGGATCACCAAATCCAGTGTTTCCCATAACCCATGCTCCATCATACAATCTACCCTGACCAGCTTGTCTTCAATTAGGATATTAACCTGTTTGCACCTGCTGGGTGGCTGTTACGTACTTGGCCATCAATATGGACAACTGCCAACTTAAGTCTATTTATCGACAGTTTTCTGTTCCTGTGCCAGAAGAGTAATTTAGTGAAACAGACTTTTCCCATTCCCGCCATTCACCTTCTGGGATATTTTCCAAGCAGACTCAGAGCTCTCTTCAGACTTATTCTGGCCACGCTCAGGTGAACCTACTTTTCCAGTTTCCATTTGTCAGACAGCCTCTCCATTCCTCTTCCTGGGGTGGGAGAGTTTCCATCTAGCTGCTCCTCCCTAGAGTCACCTTTCCGGAGGCCAGGGCTGAACACAGGTGAGGACCATGGGACCTTGCTCAATGGCACAAGCACTTCCCATGCCCCTCAGGGGATACTAACTCCAGTACACACTGAAAACTGTACTTGTATCCTCATGGCCATGTTGAACTGGTGGCTTATAGTCTTCAGAGTACAAACAGGACATTTTCCCTCTGGTTTAGTTACAGAGCTCCACTTCTGATTGTACTGACTTGTTTAAACCTGTACACCTGCACTTCTGTCTTCATGACTTTACAATCACGTAACATAGATCCCAAGTCTCTGTTTTCCTCCCTATTTTGCATATATTAAACTTCTTTTGCTTTACCACATTTCCTATGTGATAATTTCAATTTCTGTAACTTCATTCCCATTTACCATTTTGTCCTTCTGCTCAGCATCATCATCCTCACTAAAAACAGATATGAATGGTCCTTGGAAGCCACACTTAGCAGGTTTTCACTCTTCTCTTTTGGTGCATATGGCTAAAATCTTGTCTTGATTTTCCTTGCAGGGTTTACCTCAGCCTGCTCTTTGGAAAGTCTCACTTTACCTGTTTACTGCCTGCCACCTGTTATTTCTGAAAAATGTCTGAAACCAGTGCAAGAACCCATAAACCAAAATTATATCACATAGGAGAAACCTCCTGTAAAAGAAGAAGGAAAAGAGGATGTGAGTGAGTGTGGTTGCTGTGTAAAAGTTACAATGATGGCTCTCGTAAGCTTAAGTTTGTAAGTTAACTCAGGCTAACACAGACGTGCCCACTGCGCAAGCAGCAACCGTGATCAATTTGCGACTGCCTTGGCAGACAGCCAGGGAAGTTGAATTGCCTCCTGAGCCCTTCATGTGTGCTGTGACATGGGGTATCTCCATGGGCGGCATCTGCCAGCAGGCATCAAACGGTTTCACCACCACCTGGACGTGACCCACCAGAGCACAGATGCTCCATATACCTGGATTTTCTCTCCCAGGAGCTGCAAACCCAGAGGCGCTGTGCTGCAGGGTGTGCAGCTCACGCTGAACACTGAGAGGCCCGTGCAGTGGAAGGATGGCACCCACATTGCCTCTTCCACAGAAACAAGTCCAGACGTTTCAACAAGTTTCATGAATGCAATTAACTCTGAAAAAAATAGCCTAATTCAAACCTGGAACAACAGATTTCCAAAGGTGAGGGTCAGTGCTCCTCGATCCAAAGGCTAAGCAGCAATAAAGACCTCTACCAGCAGCATGCAACTACACCTCTTCTCTCAGATACCCCCTCTGCAGGACAGGGAGCTATTTAAAGCTTGATGCATCTTATCCCCTTAATCTCCCTTGGATGTGGTGTAGTGAAGGAGAGCATGCTGATGCTTTGCCCAGGTATGTTGCCTGCAGATGTCCTAACAAATAAATTCTCTTTCAAGACTTGGTTACAAGCACAGGAGATTAGTTCAAAACGAGTCTCTGGGTATGAATCTCTTTGGTTGCTCTTCAGTGTGCATTTCTTTCCCTTTGCCACCTCTATCATGCTGATAATCACTGTGCAAAAGAGAGATGCAGTTTGTCACCCTGTGATGCTAGGAAATAATGAGTACCATCAGGAAGTCTGCTTGCCTTCCATAAAAATATCATACCTGAGAGCTATTTTATAAACCCGTGTCAGTTCTGTGCTTGTATTTCTTATAAAACTACAGCCATCTGCCATAATTTATTCACTTGAGCTCATAATTCTTTCTCTCCTCATTCTTTCAAACAGCTACCTCATCTCACATCACTCTTTGCATAAACTGAAGTTGACTGATATCCGGATAGTATCATCCACTGCCTTCCTGATTGGTTACACACACAGCAAGAGGTTTCAAGTTCTTTCTTCAGCAGTGCTGTCCTGGCTCTTTCATCAAGGACAGAGCAAAAAAGAACTTCATTTTCTGGCTGCCACGGCAGCTTAAGCTTTCCTGGACAAAACCAATAAATATCCTTCTGTTTTCCTGTGTACAGAATTTACCTGCAAAAGGATCCTATTACCATCGTGGTCTTCAGTCTGCCACCTGCCTTCACTGATGGGGCTGCAAGGGTTGGGCAAGAGAGGCACGAGCTGCCCTACATCTTTTACTCTGAACTCCAGCACCGCTGACTCGGTCGGTATTGGCACCTGGCCCTTGGGAAGTTTTTTTAAGGAGAACTGAATGTCTATTTCCATGTTAGAATAGATAGGAAAAACACAGAAGTCCACTTTTTTCTGACACACAGGTCTTTTCAGAATTAACTCATACAACTTCAAAATGTCTACAAAGTTTTCGCTCCTGCAGTATATAGTGAAGCGGATGATTTCTCTCCCGTAGTGCACTGGGCGAATGGCCCACAGAGGAGTCCCTGGAGCCAAAGTGTAAAAGTCCTGGCTGCATGGCATGTAAGGGAGGAACTTCCCATGCACTCTCTCTGTGTGGTGGTAACGCCAAGGAGGCCGCTGAAAGGTTTCGTGGAGCTGCAAGATGGGTTCTTCTCCGTATTCCTCCTGCAGGAACAGAACGATGGCGAGGGCTGGCTGAGAGACGCCAGCCTTCCCCGGCTTCCTGCACTTCCTGGGCACTCGTCTTTCTGAGACTCGAAACAGCTGGAGGTCTGGGTGGATCCAGGCTAGAAGCTTATCAATGGCTTGCTGAAGAGTCTTGGATTCACCTGGGTCTGTGATAATATGTACACTAACAAGGAACGGGTCTTGTACGTCCTCCACAGAAAGTTCACCTGAGAGTAGAAGAAGAAAAATATCCTTTAAGACTTGTAACCCAATTTATTTGACTTTTGTCAACATTCACGTGATCCTTACAGGGGAAACAGCCTACTCATTCACACTGGGTTTTCTTTTAATCTCTCTCAAGATCACCTGGAGTAAATAATGTAGAGAAATACAGCAACCAAGAAAATAATGAGAAGACAAAGAAGTTCCATTGAGCGTTCCACATTGAGCTGCTGTTTCTACTGAGGTAGCATCCGAAATATGTTACCCGATGTGCATTTCTGTGTTAGAAAAGATACAGCCCCATATAGCTGAGAGGTAGGAAAGACAAAAAAAACTAATGTAGAGGCGGGGTGAAAGGGACACTAATGATGTGCAGGATGATCACAGTGGACAGCGTTCATCACGCCTTGTTTTAATTTGTGCCAGTTGGCTCAGGGCATGGAAATCACACCACTGAACTCCACTCTATCACCTTGATGTTAAGAGTTTTCCACTCAGTTAAGAGTGTTCTGTGTTCTGGAGGCAACTGTTTTAATAAGTAAGGCAAAGTTTGTAAAGAGAGGTAATATATTTTATTAGACCAACTGATACAGTTGGGAAAAAAACAGACAAGCCTTCAGGAAAAGTTATTACTTGTCCCTACAAACCCTACACTGTTTATATCTTCAGACCATCAAGACTATAATACTACTGCTTCAAAGGTTTTATAAGATCAGGGAATACTGGTAAAAGGAGAAAGCACAAAAAAATTATACTTTCTCAAGGAAAAACAGAAATCTTTAGTTAGCCTTGGAATGTTCATGGGGGCTCTATCTGTCATTGTCCACCAAACTCTTTGATAGGTCTGAAAAAGAGCAATGGCTGGTTGGAGGGCAGGGGAGAAATTGCTACTTTTGTTTTGCTGATGTTGCAAGTCAAGAAAGGCACATGTGAACAGAGATCCAAGACAGTTTAATAAATCATCCAGGTAATCTGTTTATCTTTGCTGAAATGGTTCCCCCTTTGTGGTGTTCTGAAACTACTACGTCTGAGACTCTGGGCATGGACACTAAGCCTAAATGTGTGAAGCCTTAGAAAGGCTTCCCAAGCTTTTCATTGTGCAGACCACATTAAATAGGGGGATTGAAACAGAGGGCTGCTTCCCCTCCTATTGGCAATCAGTACAAACCCCTCCCTCCTGGCATCAGAATATCATTCCTGTGACACGTCAGCAATTGCTTTAATGGAAAAGCAGTGTTATACAACTAGTGTAAAGATGCAACTGCATAGCTCACCAGAGACAACTGGTAAACATACCATCAGCCTCAGCTGGCAAGCTGCAGAAAGAAATGATATGCAGAACAAGTAGCAAGCATGTATTTTGCCTAGGGGAAATCTAGAAAAAATAAGCAAATAGTCAAAAATACAATTACAGCACAGTTCTCAT
>NW_009952640.1:624341-639607 GCF_000747805.2 Chaetura pelagica | reverse complement strand
ACTTTGTCAGAGGGTAAATGGACTAAAAAAAGTGAGGGAAAAAAAATTAAAAATCTGTGTTAGTACACAGCAAGAGGCTTTGCTGTGGCAACAGTTACTGGTTGGTAATTCTTTGAGATATCCCCTGTGGATAATCACAGTGTGGGAGAAAGACAAAGTGGGTGTGTGGGAAGGTCCCCTCGTAGTCCTTTATACAGGACAGAAGGATAGGAAGGAAAACAAATTGTGGAGAACAGTGATCCAATAAAACCAGAAAGAAAGTAATTGCCATAGCTATGCAGTAATTAATTTTCTAAGACTGGAATATAAGATGTTCAGCTGTTTCCCCCCTCCATTTCCTTCATCACACAAAGGCTATCAGAGCCTGCAACAAGTGACAGGCTTGATATTTATGCATATAAATGACTGTAACTCTGAGAGAAGCCTGGGCACAACAGTGTGAAGCAAAGCGCCATCCTTTCTGTCGCCTTCTTGCTCCACTTTGTAAAAAACCCCAACCCTGAGCATGTATTTTCTGTCCTCCTGTTGCTCAGCATCGTGCACTGACACTGAATGGCTAAAGCATTTTCCAAGAGTGGAGCCTTGCGGGAGCCAGCCCCAGCATTAGTATTCCACAGCCATCCCTGCCAGTGCCCATCAGCACCAGACGCTCGCAGAGCCAGCCCCAGAAGACCCACCAAAGCACGGCAAAAGGCACCATGAGGAGCTGGGGCTGTATGTTCAGCAGAACAAATAATCTTGTTTTGAGCTAGGAGCAGTTGTGCTGAAGGGGGAAAAGTGTAACAGATCAGTACAGAAAGAGCTTTGGTATCTATTTTATGTCAGCAAAGATTCTTTTACTGCAACACTTGTACATCTTTTATTATGTGGCTTCTGTGCTTACAAAACAGCAGTCCTTTCTGTTTTGGTAAGAAAAAGAAACACAAGAAAAGCAGAAATATGAGGTGAGGAGCTAAGAGAAACGTCCCCTGAACTGACGCTAAGTTTCTATGTTACTGACAAGTCTTTTTGCTTCGGCTGACAGGGAAGGGGGGGCGGAGAAACAACACCACTTCTCATGACACAGCTCAATCTGCCCCCGGCAAGTTGTCACGGAAGCAAATGAAAACTCTGCATATGTATTAGCCTCCCTGTGTTACTAGTTAATCCCACAGAAAATATCAAAATGCTGAGGTATCTATTTGAAAATAAGCTCCACAGTTCTCACAGCTATTACATTTTTTTTTTTTTTCTTTCCTATGACAGAAAGGGGATTAGTTCTCTGTGAGTTGGCAAAGTGCTAACAGTGCTAAGGGGTAATTACTACCAGGATCGAAAGGGTATTTTACAATTCTAAACTTTTCACTCCTCTGTTAGGCAGTATTAGCTACTCATGAGAGGTTAAAGCAAATAGTCAGGCCAAAAGCTGTGGGGCTGTCACACTTGATGTCCTGAAGCTGGGAGCTGAATGTGGCCTGATATTTTGTGACTGAGCTTTGGATGGGTCCTTCTCTACATAGTATTTTTATTTTATTGCTGATGCAATATTACTGAATGGAGAAAAAAAAGAAAGCAGAATGGCAATCTTGCTCTATGGTTCTTCCTCCCCTCCTTTCCCTGCCCAGAAACCAGGATCTTTTTTCATCAGAAAGACAATCTGACAGAAAGCAGTGGATGCTGTCACGCCTGTCTGTGCCAGCTGCCTTGTCTGGGTACAGCTTCACTGACATTCAAGCTGCCTTGTCTTGGGGAAAGCCAGAACAGGTACTCGTCTGTCTAGCCCAGTTGCCTACAACCTGCTGAGTGAACAGAGAGAGGCTGCCACCTCTGGAAAACCTGAAGATTATAATCTTGTCTTCCTCATTCCTTTCCTCCCCCCTCACTCTATAGGCAACAGTTGTACATGCAGAGGCCAACTCTCCTGGCACCCAGAGCTGCCCAGTCCTCTCCCTTGGCCAGAGATGCCCAACAGGATGGGCCATGACAACAGCCATCTGGTGACACAAACACCCATGGGTGAAGTGGGAAGAAATGGGTTAAGGGGTGTGCTCCCTTGGGGTGGAGGATGGGGGGCAGGTGAGGTGCCATAAAGACTAGGCTATCTGGTAACACTATCCTTGCTGCAGCTGGCCAGGCAGGCAGGGTTTCTGGCTCAAAGCATGCACAAGTAGGTGTAACAAGTGGGTCAGCAACCTCAGCAGCTGGGAAGCAGCTATGCTCAGCTGGAGGTATGGGGAACTGGGGCTACAGCTCCTTCTCCCTGGACTATGTATGCATTTTTCATCAAACCACACAAGAGTGAAAATATCCCTAGAATAAATGAGCAGAGTTTTCTCTCATGCCAACAGAATAACCCTCGGTTAGAGAAGTCTCCTTCTTGCATTCCTTTTTGGCCCCAGAAATCCTGCACACCTGGCTCCAGCAGAATGGTTACTGGGTTATCTGGCCACGACCTGGCAGTCTGGTCCTTCATCAAAGTGTCGTAGGTTGCATCCCCCCTGGAGCTACCCTGCACAAAGATCTGTCCATTCTTGGGGAAGTGCTCCAACCACTTGTTGATTTCAGGAGAAGTTATCATTTTCAGCAGTGTCAACATCTGATTTTCTAGACTACTCCAGTGGACTTGGCTGGAAATCCACTGACTGACTAAAACCAGTCCAAAGCAGAGCTTAGGGAGGACGTAAGTACCTGTCTCCCTGAAACACCTTTTCTAATCCTGTGTAGGCGAAGCAAGATCTGAACATAGCAACTGCTGCTTCATGGGGACCAACACATGAACACCCCATACAGACTAGATTCTTTTATCCCTACATCAGGCAGTAAGACTTCACACCTCATTCTGACCAAACTGCATGATGCTCTACAGGAGATGTAAATCAGGCAATGGGAGAGAGGGTCAGAGTGAATGCACCAGGCTCCTGAACTGCAGCTCCCAAGGAGCAGTGCTGCACTGTCAGGAAATAATTGTTATCAGGAAGTAATGACATTCAGGAAGTAATTCAAAACTGAACATTACAGATCAGTATAATTTGTTCACTGTTAATAAATAAAAATATTTCAACTGTGGGAATGTAAAAAAAAAATAAAAATCACTGTATAAATAATGTCAGAAAAAAAGTGCTATAATATTTTGTAATTTAAACTTCCCATGATTTCTGCTGCATAGAAAGAACTCCAGTATTTCCCTGTTTCAATCCCATTTCAAAATATAAAGAAGAGTTAAAATGGTAGCATTTCTTACTGAAAAGGACCTTCACATTTTATCTGAGCCCAAGGCAAGACTGAGCCTTTTAGGTGTAGTAATTGAAAGGCTCATGGGCAGACACAAAGAAGCTATTTTCATAAACAAGGAGCATCGCTTTATGGGCAGCTGCAACAGAAGCGGTTACTAGATACCTCTGGCAGCAGAACCCACTGCTAGGTCATACTTTGACAAATTATGCAGCATCAATAATCTTTTGAACAAGCAGGATGTGACAGATTCACCAGCTCCTCCATTCTTTTCCCCTGCTGTTTAATAGCACCTGACAAATGCAGGGCTGCAGGATACTGTGCTTCTCAGCATGCCCTGCTTTGCACACCCCCTTAAACTCATGAAGGATGCTCAGCAGCAGTAAGAAAGGGGATATTCTGCATGGCACAGTGACAAGAGGAGAGATTTCTTTCATGTTCTCATCAGAGCAGTGGCTTTCTGTGGAGCTGCAGTTGAATGTTCTCTAATGAAGATAATGATGCCAGGATGCTCACTCCTCCACCTGAGACAGTGTAGGCAATGCACAGCAGACCAACACACTGACAAGCACAACAAACCAGTCTTCTCCTCCAGGTGAATACACTATACAGGCTCTCTGTGCTGCTATATGGTTACTGTAGGACCAAAAAAACCCCCTGAAAACCCAAAGCATTATTGAGGAAAAATGAAGCTGGAAAATTAAGCCCATTTTCTGCTTGATGGAGATAAATGTTTTCTCTGGTACATTACTGTGAACATGAGGTGTCATTGCCCATAGTGTACAGCTTGCAGCCAGCCATGCAGGAATGCATCTTATTAAAAAGTGATGCTTAATGCCCACAGAGGCCCTGCATGGCCAAGCAAAGGCAATGGCAGATCTCAGCATGTGGTCTATTTGCTGTTAGATGGTGCTGCAATTGCTCAAACTCCCCACTGTCCTACAGCCCCCAGTGAATCCTCATCCCTCCTCCACCAGCTCCAATCTCCTGACCTGCCTAAGGGTAACCTTTCATGATCAAGTCGTGATCAGTCATCTCATTCCATTTCACATCACTCACTTCTCCAGGCCCACTCCTGTATGTTGGCCTAATACTTGAGTGGCTACACATCTTAAGCTGATCACACAACTGCACCCTGACACTCACTCTCCTGTTCGCAGCTGTGGTGCCAAGATCACCACCTCGGCTCGCCTTCAGAACCATATGACCCTCATCTTCCTCATAGGAAATACCACCATTGTGGCTCAGGGTCAACCAGTCAGGTGCCAAAGAGATGTCCCTCCAGCAAAAGACTGGCTGTCCTGGATGCTTTTTGTAGTCAATGGCGAGAGATGGAATCAAATCTGAGATAAGGCCCTTCACTCTCCACTGTCCATAAACATAGTGGGAACCAAGTAACTTCACTTCCATCTTGGGATATACAACTAAAATTAGAGGGAAAGTTTGTTGATCTACATGATTATCTTGAAGATAATTCTTGTTCTAGTATCTTATTGTGCTGTGTATCTTATCTAGTATCTTATTGTGTTTGTGAACACGAGAGATGTGCTTTTGTGATAAGCATTATGGAAGAAATGCTCTTGAACTATATTTTTATCTTGTTTTCCATTCCATCCTCCAAAACCAACTTGACTCCTTTTGTCAGGATGCTGACTGTTCATAGCAAGATGAAGAGTCAGGCACCCTCAGGTCACAGATTTACTCTCAGTCTCTATTTCCCTCATCTCCTCATTCACAGTTATTCAGCTTTCTCACTTATCCCTTAACTACCTGGCAGACAAGAAGCAGTTTACATTTGGTATGAAGGTACATTTCCCTTCAAAACCCAGGTAAAGCAAAAGGGACAGGAGTTCCACACTGTGTTTCTAGCTGTGTAATCCCATGTCCCTGTGACTACAGCCTTCTCCTTGCTGTGTCTGTGTGTTCTACCTAGGCTTTATGGAGTCTGTAGGCATGCCTGGTTGCCCAAGGGAGTTGTGGATGCCCCATCCCTGCAGGTGTTCAAAAGCAGTTTTGATGGGGCTTTGAGCAACCTGGTCTAGTGAAAAGTGTCCCTGCCCATGGCAGGGGGTGTTGGAAAGAGATGATCTTTAAGGTCCCTTCCAACCCAACCATTCCACAACTCCATGTCAAAGCAGAGGCTGTGCTTTACTGTGTATTAAGGACCCAGCAGAAAATGACCCCCAGCTCTGAGAAGAAGGCAGATGGGATCTTCACACAGACAAACTGTAAGAAACCACAGTGAGTGCTTTCACACCACGGTTACAAGCAAGCAAACTGCTCAGCAATTCCTCACAAACACCCACAAGATAAGGTTTTTTTCACCAGTGCTGTGGTCTTCTCCATGAGCTCTTTACTATTCTTGCTGCATGGTCTTCTTGCAACTTGGTGTTCTCCTCTCTCAAGATATGCTGCTGACACCGTATGTTACAATGGCAACAGCAGTGTTAGAAATAACCCAAATTTCAATTAAAAAAAAAATAATTAAAATCCTTATAATCTACTTATCCTCTGGAGAGCACTTAAGTTTTACTTCAATGCACTCCTCAACCACAGATTTAGCTACTAACTTGCTGAAAAGCAAGAACCTCAAAATGCTTGTGCACTCATACACCTTCAGGAATAAACTAGTGGATGCCAATTGCTGGTTTTTTCCCTGCTTCCCTCCCACACAGTTCACAAGAATTCAAGAGCTCTCCTGCTGTCTCAGTCTGCATGTGTCCATGCCAGAAAACAGACTCACATGATTTCACATCTTCAAACTGTTTTTACTGTCTCATGTATTTTCACTCAAAAGTCACAACCTACCTCTATTTTCCCATCTAGGGGCTCAAATGACTTCATCCCACTGAGATTAATTCTCACAGGACACCCACAACCCATAAGAGAAAGAGTAAGGGAGCTGGGTTCTTTTGGCACTTTGAACAGTATTCTTGATCTGTGGAAAACAGACGGCAACTGTCATTCTGTGTCTTTCAGACACACAGGAGAAACTATCATCAGAAACCCCTGAGTGGGGAAGTCAATCACAACACTGAGCTGCTGCTCACAGGGTTTTCCCCAGAGAGTTTCGTGATGCTACTGGCATGAATGAGCCTGGACCATTTGGGTAAGATGTGGGACTTTATGCAGCAGTATATATTGCTGTTGAATTCACTCTAGTGGATAAACATAGGGAAGGTGCATCATTTATTAATACTCAACTATTACATTAACTTGTTTTATTATTTTATATTGTATGTAGAATTAAAAAAAAAAAAAGTCACCTCACTTCTTTAGGTGGGTAGGGAAGGTAAGAGGGTCTGAAACTGAAACACAGAGACAACATATCCCAAATGCCTCCAGATTTCCACTTTGGAAGAGTTAAGCTTTGCAAAGATGCATGTCCTTGCTAAAGAAATATATGGATCATTGTACTTGGCAAGAACCCAGCCACCAATCTCTGGTATTAATACCAAATTCCATACAGACTGACAATGTGCAGTAATTCAGTAAAACTTCCTTCCATAATCACCAGTAAATAAAAAGCTGTACAATGCATGTCAGCATTCAGACTGCCTCTGAGTAGTGATCAGAGTCCTTTGATTGCAAGCACTGTATTTGCTTAAAATCCAACACTTCTGTAAACCTAAGAATCTCAAAAATATTTATTTTATAAAAAAGGGCAGAAAGAACATTGTCTTAAAAAACCCCAAGGAGCTGTGCACTTGAGCAGCTGACAAATTTGGTCCAACAATGAGCTCCATACCTCACACAATGTACTCTAGTTAACTGAGAGTGTGATTTTATGATGGGCTTAAGACAATTTAAGACTGCACTACTGGCACTCTTCCCCATACTATTCCCAGATAAGTGTTCCCAGTGCTTCCCACGTATCGGGGAAAAGCTGAAACAGCTTGCTGAAAAGAAGCCCTCAGACAAGAACTAATCAGGACTGTGACCGGGCTAAAAATGTGAATTTTCAGGCAGGGCTCTTAATGAGTTTTCATTTTTGCACAGACCTTCCTGTCATCACCAAGAGGTAGCAGGGAAACCCAGTCGAAAGAAGGCAGGAGACACCAAAGCATCTAAACTCAAGTCACACCTAAAGAAACTATGGGATCAAACCCTGCTGCGTGGCCAAGCATTGCCATGTTTGTGTCTCTGTGGACAAACAGCATTGGCATCACAGCCAAGGAGCCATTTGGACTTGGCAGTAGTGGAAAACTCCTTTGACTCTCCTGTTTGCTTCAGCTGACAGCAGTGTGCCATTCCAAAGAGCTAGCCCATTCCAGCTGATGCAAAAGGGAAGCAGAAATAGAAAGCATGCTTTGCCTTCAGTGCTTCATCCTGATCCCATGTGGTGGCAGCCAGGAGTCACCTGGCAAAAATTTCATTAACTTTTAGGCAGTGGACATCTGCTGCTCTAGAATGAGGCATGCCCCAATTTCCAAATGTTCCAATTCCCCACTGAGCTGGCATAAAACCACATTTTATTTATTGATTTTAAAAAGTTCAAATTAAAGAAAGTACAGCTTGATCATGTACTGCAACCACAAAAGGAGGAAAGTAATTGCTGACATTGTCAAAACAGCAGGCATTTAGTAGAAACTGCCTTAATAGCTTCAGCCTCTGCAAGTCTTTTGTCATTTGACTCAGTGACTCAGATGGTTTTCCCATCCCATCATAACCAGTGCCTCTGAGTCAAGAGTTGCCCTGGGATGAATTCATTTTTTCAGCTTCCCTCTTTGGGCTTTAATCATTCCGATGGACATCTCAGCAATTCCCAGTTCATTCTCATCACTGTACCAACTGAACCTGGAATGTCAAGATCTTTATTACGACCCATTGTTCAGGGTAAAAGACCCCCTAAATGGCTGCTTAGCTCCTTGCGGTTTTCTGGGACAGCAGCAATAACATTTCCACAGAGCAAAATTCAACCCATATCATTTTACAATTTCACTTTCTCTGGAATCTTTCATGTAGATTTTTACTAGAACTGTGTGGCCCTAGTTAGCTGTCTATCAAAGGTTTCCTATGCTTCTGAATCATGCTTGGTAATGAGAAAGAGCAAATATTTGCTTGTGTGGTTTTGATTATGACTATGTGTGTTTTAAAAAGGAGCTAGAAAAACTTCCAGATTGTAATCAACACACAAAGAATTATTTTTAAAATAAATAGTCCAGTTTTTATCTGCTGGATGTGGTCAGAAAACTATATACAATGATCATATAAGGAACAACAAAAATGGAGTTTAACAGCTCTTGTCCAGTAACTGTTTAGTGTACACTTACACATTCTCAACACAGAAATCTCAAGCTAGCACTAAGCCAATGCAACCTTGGGGGACACAGTCTGGTGCATCCTAAATGATCCCAAGGACTGAAACTCTGATTTTAACACAGAACAGAGATCACAGCATCATAAAATAGTTTGGGTCAGAAGGGACCTTTAAAAGTCAACTAGTCCAAGCCCCCTGCTGTGAGCAGGGACATCTTCCACCAGATCAGCTTGCTCAGAGCCCTGTCCAACCTGACCTTGAATGTTTGCAGGGATGGGGCATCTCCCATGTCTCTGGGCAACCTGTGCCAATGTTTCATGTCTTCATTGTAAAAAAATTATTCTTTATGTCTAGTCTAAATCTACCCCCTTTCAGTTTAAAGTTATCACCCCTTGTTCTATCACAACAGACCCTGCTAAAAAGTTTGTCCCTACCTTTCCTATAAGCCCCATTTAAGAGATGTGTGGGTTACTCCAAGCTAAATACATTTAAACAGGAATTTCAGTCTTTATCAGGGGAAAGGCACCATCCTTGTGGTAAACACCACATATTTAACATGCAAAAAATAAAATCTAGATTTTATTCCAAGCACAGCCAGACATTGGTTTGTGCATGTCCTTACACATGACTGTGCCTCAGTTGTTTTTTATCTTCTCTTTCTGGCCACTGGCTGCCATGTAAAGACACATGTCCTCTCTAATCCTTATGTTTCTAAATAACCAAATGCAGTATGACCAGGCTCAACATGCTATTTCCCTACCAGAACAGCATCCCAACCACAACTTCTTGAAAGGCTAAAGTGCAAATAACCATGTATCTCAGTATCAACATCTCCAACATGATTTCCAGACGATGCCTGGCAGTATTGATAACCCTGTGCCATTGCTGACACAGGCAGGGGCTCATTTGCAGCTCCTGAAAATCAGGATGCATCATCTGCTGAAACTTTTGGATGAGACTGAGATGCTGGTGGGGCAGGGAGGGGTGGTGGTGTTGTGTGATCAAAAACCACAGCAAAATAGGATGATGATAATTAAAAATTATGTAACTGAGAGAGAAAATTAGGGACTGGAGAGCAATAGGGCCTGCAGATGTTGCTCTCGGCTGATGATTCAAACCAAAATATTGGAACTTCCATTTAAACATATGAAAAAACTTTTTTACTGTGAGAGTGGTCACTCATTGGAAAGGGTTGTCCAAATAGGATGTGGGGATATTCAAAACACAATGGGACAAGGTCCTGAGCAACCCACTCTCACTGCCCCTGCTTTTAGCAAAGGCCTTGGACTAGATGTTCTCCACAAGAGCCTTCCAACCTAAACTTTCTGTGGTGCAGTACTATACATTTCCACCCTGTACACAAGTATTTGCTCCATTACGGTGTAATTTGATGGCAAGCAGCTACATAAACGTCTTTCACAGCCAAAGACTGTGAGGTGGCATGTAGCAATGGCATTTTCCTTCTTCACACAGCCACAGTGGGAAACAGGATTGGTCTTTCCCTCTAGAAGCACAACACAGGCCAGGAAAGATTTGCAGAAGGTGCTTCCTATATTTTCCACAGTAGCTGACGCTTCAGATTTCACCATTATATAAAACACCTGAATCTGCAACACTGACAGACGCTGCAGGCTTACAGCTCTACATGATTTGAGTCCAATTTCCTCTTACGTTTTTGTCCTACTTTAATTAGTCTTCGTTTTATAACAACACCTTCTGGAAATGCTGGCAAGCCCGCTGTGAATTGCTTTTACAATTGTATTTAATACAGCTGCTTACCAGCAATTGTAAAAGCATCTCAGTTCTCTGTGGAAATAAGAAACATCACACTAGAATGTATCTTCATATTGCAATAAAACAATATAATTATAACCTTACACTTAATAAATTACATTGCTTGATGTCCTGGTTTGAGCCAGGATGAAGCCAATTTTTCTTTTTACTGATTTTTTTTTCCTTCAGTAAGCTTTCTTGTAACTAGCAACAGTGTGTTCTGCTAGGCTGATAAGACAGTGGAATGTTTTTCTAACTACTGAGTCTTCAAGGCTGCACCTGCACTCTGCCGGCTCAGACACTATGGGGAGATCTGTGACCCCCCCGTAGGAGGCTGAGTTAGACAGACAGCAAAATTGGCCAAAGATATTCCATTCCATATATCTACGTAGCTCAGAGGAAGGTCAGAGATCACAGAAGACAACTTCCTTCCTTTTTCTTCTTCCCTTCTCTTCCGTCCATGGCCAGCGTACAGGGAGGACTCTGTTCATCCATCACCGTTGATCCTCAGGCTTGATCTCTCCTGACCCCCATAACTCTCTGCTCTTTTCCAGCAGCAGCTCCGGGATTCCTCGGGACTCTTCCCAGTTCAGGGAAGTGCTGTGGGAGTTGCTGAGGGTGGGAGGTGGTGAGAGGCTTTTGCCTACACCTGAATCTATCTGTATATAATTGTATATATTTTCTTGTATGATTCATTAGTGTTTTAATTAAAGCTGTGTAGTTTAGTTTTCAATCCAGCCAAGTCTCTCTCTTTTTCTCTCTCTCCTTCCCTACCTGGGTTGGGGGGAGGGGGGATCGAGAGCGTTGTTGTCGGACCTGAGTCAAACGGTGACACTTGAAGAGGCAATATTTAGAAGACACCACTCCCAGCAGTGCCTGGGTGAGAACTGGCTTGAACTAACCTAACTTAGACAAATATATTATGAAATTATAGCTTTGTGACAGATTTTGTAAAGCTCAAATCAAACCCAGCTCCCTTTTTGCTCCTGATTAATTTGCATCACATTTAACAGTTAATTGAAACTAGTCACATTTTGCAATGACACAGAAATAACAGAAGGATGTTTCTCCATATGCTATTATTGCAAGGCACCTATACGTCTGCATAATACTAAAGAACCATATGCTCCTGTAGCTCCTGTCATCACAGTAACCAGGAAGGCTACAACTATTGTTTTCACCAAGAGCTCCATTATTGCCCATTATGACAACTGCAATCCCTCAGTCTCTGAAGTGTTTGGTAATAAAAGGTGTTAAAAATTAGAAATGAAAGAATTTCTGGAGGCAGTCCATTTGCTTTCTGCTACAAAGGACCTAGTGCTTAGTCTGGCTTTGTCTCCTTGTTTTATTCAGGGATACATTTTCTTCACATTTCCTTCCAACAACTTTCGCAATCTATCAACTCAAACAGAGAGGGAGGAGGAAGGTTCCTGCCAGGTAACATCAAGAAGCAGATGCTGTAGTAGGGGAGGAAAAGAAAAAGGGGGGGAGAGAAAAAGAGGCAAAACAGAAAGAACAACTGATAGAGGGAGCATATTGTTACACATACACTGTATGGAAGTGATGTGAAAACTGTTGTGTAACTGTGCCTTGGCATGGCTGGGACCTAACACTGACCCTTCACAACCTACCTGATTGCAGGCTACACCTGAGTAGCTTTTCATGGGTCCCCCAAATGACAGTGCATACAAATACATATACAAATATCTACTTCTAATATTGGCACTGAGTGTAGTAACCCCCTAATTTTCCAGCTGGCTTCAAAGTAAATACAGTTGCTTGAAATGAGAGCAGTTAAATACAACACTCAATCAGCAAAGACAGGTGACACAGCTTCAGGTTAACACTGGTTCATCTCAAACACAGGACTGTGCTATCTTTTGGGCAACCACTTTTTTCTTATTTGAATTCAATCACTTGACCTCATGCCATTAATTTACCCTGTCTTTAACAAGAATTGCTAGGTGTCTAAAAAAAATAAATAAGTCTGAAAGAGAAGAGACTTCAGCTAGGGTATGATGTCTTGGACTAGATCAGGGCACATACACAAACACAAAGTTTCAAGGGACTTTTCAGAAATAGCAAGTATTCTAGAGCTGGTGATTTCCCCACAAAGAGCCAACACAGAATCATTAAGAATCACAGACTCATTAAGGTTTGAAAACACCTCTAAGGTCATCAAGTCCAACTGTCAGCCCAACAACACCATGCCCACTAAACCATGTCCTGAACTGCCGTGTCTACACATTTTTTGAACACCTACAGGGATGGGGATTCCACCACTTCCCCGGGCAGCCTCTTCCAAAGCTTGACCACTCTTCCAGTAAATGAATTTTTCCTAATATCCAATCTGAACTTCCCCTGGGACAACTTGAGGCTATTTCCTCTCTTCTTGTCACTGTTACCTGAGAGAAGTAGAACAACCACAACATCACCACAACCTCCTTTCAGGTAGCTGTAGAGAGCAATGAGGTCTCCACCCTCAGCCTCCTCTTCTTCAGACTAAACAGCCCTAGGTCCCTCATCTGCTCCTCATAGGGCTTATTCTCCAGACTCTTCACCATCTTCCTTGGCCTTCTCTGGACATGTTCCAGCACCTCAATGTCTTTCTTGCAGTGAGGGGCCCGAAGCTCAACACAGTATTCGAGGTGCAGCCTCACCAGTGCTTAGTACAGGGGAAATTAAAACAAAACATCACACAAGAAATAATGTCTACTGCCCAAAATGCCTATTCAGGGAGCCCATTTCAACACACAGCTGGTTCATGGAGGTAAGATACAACCTTAGCATCTCACCCTGCCTCCAGAACCAAGAATACGAGAAACCCTGCCCTTAGTAGCCCTCCATAAAGAGAGGATTCTTGCCACTTGTAGAGAAAATAGAGTCCAAAATCAGCCCAGGGGAGCTGATGCAGATGACACTGACAAAACACTGATCAAATCATGCTGTTGCTTATTGTGCTGACCAACAGTTACTAATATTTTTTTTTGTAATTCCAACAGTCTGTATCTATATGCCACCGATGGTCTTCATATTTTGGTATTAAGTACTTTGGGTAAAGGCCTCTTCTGTGTGTGTAAAGTGCTTAGCCTGATTCTCTTTTGCATATGGTTAGAGATCCTTAATGGTAATAGAAAACTGTAATGGAAAAGGTAATTGAAAATACACACAAAGAGAAGCCTAATACATTTTCTAGATTAATGAAGACTGCACCAATGGGCAAAACATCCTAAAGAGACAAAGCACACCTCCTGCTAAAGAACGAAAAGAGGCTGTACACACTAGCATTCGGGTGGTGGTGGTGAATTAATTTAGCACTTCTCTTCCTTGAAATCCGCTGCTAAACTTTTCAAAGCTCTAATACCTCAGACCCCAGCATCCAGCAGACAGGTTTGTGTGACCTATTTACTCTGCTCAATAACAAAAGGCGAAGTGGCACACGGTCACCCTGACAACAGCCAGAGCCTGCATGGCAGAGAGAGAACTGCTGCATTTTCTTGCAGAAATAAACACAATCTGCAAATTTTGGTACTTGTTCTTAAAGCACGTGCACACAAAACCACAAATGTGAGATGAATGTTGCCAGTAAAAAGCATTTTTGGGTTACCCAAAGCTGGGACACAAGGGCAAAGAAGAAAAGAATTGAGATGCTGCAGAAGAGCCAAGGTCCAACCAGCCCGCTTTGGCTTTGAACTTCCAAAGCAGGACATCACCCACCATAACTGCTGCCACATGCTTAGGGAAAAAAAGTACTAGCAATAGCACATGTACAGAATGATCTTTCCATTGCCATATAGCAGCTGATGAGATTTCACTCCTGACTTTTGGAGTCTAGGGTTCCTGTGCAGTTTTGCATTGCTAAGTCATGCAGTTTGTTCAGCTGCTGTCACCACAGCAAGTGATACAGGCAGCTGGAGTTAATTCACCTGCTAAATCTTTCTTAGCCTTTTCTTCACATGTCTGTGGAAAACCATTGTCCAGTGGACTTAATCCAGAAATTTAGAAGATTATTCATTTATTAAACACTGAAATAGGAGCCCCATTAGTACCATTGAATATAAGCCCTGCAAAACAAAATTAGCTTGTAATCTTCTGGTTTAGACAAACTCTGCTTCATGAGAACAGGAGCTTCAGATGAAGCAGCTGTAGGTAATGGAGATTCTTTGCATTTAATTTTACAATGGCTTATTTTTGTTATGTTAGGGCCTAACAGCATCACTGACTAGACTGCTTTCTGTCCTAGGAGTGATACCACTCGCTGAATCTTTTCCCCACATAAATTAAAATGGCTAAATTACATTTTCCCCTATTATCTCTTCCCTTGTAATCTTTTCTAAAAATGCATTATGCAACCCCTGACTACCAGCCTCTGAGATGAAAGCATTTCTTTCTATTTTACAGAAATTATTTTATGTAGCTCTTTCTGTTACTCTTGCATAGTCTGACCAAACTAACCCCACAAAATGCAAAGTTAAACACTACTGCTTGTGAAGCTATATCAATATAATTTGCCTTGGAAGTAGAAAAGAGAAAGAAGACAACTGTCCTGTTGCATGAACTTTTGTGTCTTTGCTGGAATGATAATACCTCCTTGTACTGACAAATTACTGGTGTTGAAACACAACTGTAATCTCCACATTTTCTGGACAGCTGTGGCCAGCAAAACACTGAGGTGACCACGGTTGACATGACACATATGTAGCTGCCACGCAACCAAGAATTACCCTTAAAAAGATCTAATTTAATAAAAACAAAGACTTAAAAATGCAACGTGCTACCTTTACTTGTAAAATGTGCAGCAGTCATGCAAAGCTGGAAAGGCATCAAAAACAATTTTTTAGATGAGAAATACTCTATTTACACCTTTTCTTCTGTACTTACCTGCCAAATAA
Source organism: Chaetura pelagica (assembly GCF_000747805.2). Lineage (NCBI taxonomy): Eukaryota > Metazoa > Chordata > Aves > Apodiformes > Apodidae > Chaetura > Chaetura pelagica. The sequence goes on along the minus strand of NW_009952640.1, from coordinate 624,472 downwards.
GCACTTATATTGGACATTCAAAAAGTGGATTAAGCTAGCAGTGTATTCCCTAATCTATCACCCAAAATAATGAGCCTGGGGGGGGGGGGGGTCACACATCTCATGACCCCAGTAAAATCCAATATGATTTT
>NW_009952640.1:612401-624324 GCF_000747805.2 Chaetura pelagica | reverse complement strand
ATCCAAAATTCTATTTAAACAACAGAATTTAGGAAAAAAATGCACTAAATTCTCACTTTCTCAGACACAAACACACAAATTGAGCAGATGGAGGAAAGACAGAGAGCTCCCTGTTAGTCACATCAGCTCAGGAGCCAGACGTTATGGATATTGTCTGATCCAGCTCTTGTTGAAATCAATAAAAACCCTCCTCCATGGGATATGGAAAATAACCCTCCCCACACTTCAGCCAGACTGTGTGAATGAGAAAAAACTGACAGCTTTCTTCCCCTCTGATTCCTCTCCGGTGCATAAAGATCCAGATTATAAAACACAATTAGTCATCTACCAATTTTTTATCTGCTTGATTGGCATTAATAAAGCTCATGTCCACATGTGAATCAGGAAGAGAGGCATCACCTTGCACTTGGACAAGAAAGAGATACTAGTAGCTGTCTATGTATAAACATTACTGCATTTCAAAGTGCTGTGGATATGGTACGTCCTACAACTAAGAAAATAGCTGGAGTGGGTAATAGATAAGGGGCTGAAAAAGCACTCCTTGCTCCTTAAAAATAAAATTGGCATTTTGCATTGGTGAAAAAGAAAGAAAAAATAATCCAGACACCAGGATTCATCTTTTTTTTTTTTTTCTTTTTGGTTGGATAACCTGAAATTCAACTGGCTATTATAAACATCTAGGAAGACTCTCACACTCTTACTAGAGCACCTATCATCTTTGAAATCAATTAAATGCTTCACAGAACTTGCTCTCAAATGCTTCTCTGAAATATCAGCTCACAATAAGCATTCAATTATTCCTGCATCCCCCAGCTCTAATGGTATCACTGCAAACTCATTTGGCTGGAGGACCAATCTGCAGTGGCCACACGCCGTCTACAGATTTTGTTGTCACTTTGCCTTGCACTCTTGTGAGCTCCAGTATTCATGACTTTATACATCCTCATATTTTGGTCATAAACATCCAATCAGTTTAATTTTCTACACCGCTTCTAGACACAGATCCAAGAAGAGAAATAATGGGGGCCAAAGTGTACTCCATCATAACGCTGGGTTGATTATGTTAATAAATACTAGCAATCAGAAAAAAAGAAGAAAATATGAGAATCCACTTCAAAAAAATTATTGAAGTTATACTCACTGCTGGTAGAGGACATACGGCTGTACTCTGACCTGCAAGACAAATATCTTAGTTAGAACATATTAAATCTAATCAAGATAATGAAAAATGTACCAAATCTAATGCACATTAAAACAGTTTCATGCTCATTAACGTTATTTTTATGCTAAGATAATGACTGGAACAGATTTTGAACATAGACTCAGAAAAACTGGCATCTCACATGAATTTTGAAAACTACATAGAGTGAGTAAAGTAACCAAGGTTTCATCTAGGGACTATACATACAACCTAAATTTAGGTATAAAAATTAAAGCTCAGAAGGCTCTCTATAGGGAAAAAACAGGCTGCTTCAGACACAGGTTAGGAGCAGAAGTCTACTAGATTTTGACTGCATCTCATTTTCGTCACCCTGTGTCCTCTAAATGTTGCTTTGCAGATTTTTATTATTTTTTTTTAAGAGAACTCTATTCAAAGAGCATAATTTTTATTGTTCTTTGGTCACAGATGGAGGGGAAGACACAAAATGAGGACCAGAAATGTTTAGATGACAAAGGACAAAATTTTTTGCTTTAGGAAGCCCTTTTCCTCTTCAAGATATCTCTTAGTAAAACCATATGCCCACTGGTTCTACTTCTGTGCAGACTGCATCACACGTGAGACAGCCAGAGCAGGTAAGTATTTTGAGCAACACTGCAATCCATTTTGCAGCTGCATATAACCCCAAAATCTTAAAAATCTCATTCTGGACTGAATAAAACACAGCCCACTTACTTCCTAAAGTTTCAGAAATATTAAGGTAAAACAAAAATGCCATCACTGAATTCTAAATGAATATATTCATTATTTTTTACTTCTGAGTCTCTACGTATGACTTTCAAGTGTTTGGTTTTGGAGTTCACAGTCACACAGCCTCCATTTGCCCACTCGCTGGGTCCCCAGAACAGACCCCACTCCCCAGAGCTCTCTGCCACTGTCAGTGTGTTGCATGTATGCCCTGCAGTGCTCTGAACATAACAGGCAAACTGTTCAGGGAGCTGTAACGCAGCTCTTGGATCCAAACCTAAATGCTTGTTTTATATAAATAATTGCAACATGTTTGTAATATTCCTTTAAATTAAAAAAAAAAAAAAAAAAGAAAAAAGAAAAAAAAGAGCTTTGACTCCTAAGATTTTTGTCTGGAAAAAGATAATTATCTAAGTATAGTCTCAGGATACCTTCATACTCTAGGTTCTCAAGCATTCCAGGGAGTAAAGGACATCAACCCCACATAACTATAGTCACTCCTTTTGATTGTAATATGGACTTATTTCTGCAGAAGAAACAACACAATTAGCGTCATTCCCATATTTCATAGTCTGATGCTTAGCACTCGGTATTCTGCAGATCAGATGCTAAGACTGCTGGTTTAGGTGAGAAAGACCATGAAGAACTACCTCCAGCTCTTCTTGCCAGTCTTGCTGGACTGACAAAAGATGCCAGAATCTCATGAAAAAAACCCACATCAATACCATCAAGTACCACGAGTTTATAATAGCTTTTGAAAAAGGTCTGTGCAATGCTGGGCAGAGAGTTGCTGATGGGGGTTTGCAGCTCTGTCTCATTTTGCAAATTCTTCTTCCTGCTGTTGGGCCATGGACACACCACCCACCTGGCTCCAGGCAGGGACCAAGGGGTGGTCCCCAGGGCTGGGCTGAATGGGCCATAAAGCTGCACAGTATTTGCAGCAACAAGTCACGTCAGTATCATTTGGCACCCTGTATATTTGGAAGGGTGTGAAAACTGTGTAACATGCCCCTGTTCACAAGCCCAGAGGCAAGCAATATACACATCCAGCTGCCTCCAAGCATCCCAAGCAAGGCTTCATTTAGTCTGCACTTCTGTTTGAAAACAGCCCCGGGCTGTCCTTCAGTGCATCTGTGTTCAGCAGTTGGTGGCTAATTCAATACGGATCTGCACTGCTTTTATTTCTGATAGAAGTGAGACAACATCTTGCCTTTTGCTTACTGCAAGCAGAAGCAACTTTCTATTACCTCATGCTGTTATTTTATTATCCCTAAGTGCTGCAGGCACGTTTATAGGACACGGAGAATTAATGAGTCCTGAACAGAGGCAGTGGCAGATTATGTACAGGCAGGACATGAAAAATGAGACAAGAGGAAAAATAAAAAGATGGGGAGTGAGAAGGAAGGAGACAACAGTGTGCATGGAGACTAATTGCACAGACACATTGTAATAGGCTTTATAATTGTATTGGGGTTTTTTTTTGTAATTCTAATATGGTTCAAGCTAATATTTAATTCATGTTTGTTTCATAACTGACACACACAGGATTAAAAAAAAAAAAAGACAATTAAGCTCAAAGGTGTATGTCAACATCAGATGCTGAAATGAGGACTGTATCCTCCCTAAGCTCCCTCTCCAGTCAATAAAAGCAGAGGTCAGAAGAGCATCTGTCCCTAGCTGTTGTGTAGAGATGAAGCTACGGAACCACATTGCTAGTGTGGGACACTCAGCTACATGACTAAAACCAAATGGGATGAATATGAGTCCCTCTATGTGCTTTCAGGGCCAACCTAAAACACTTTTTGTCCTTCTCCAAACTTCTTTCTTTCTCAGAATTTATTTGTCTCAAATCTAGCACTTAAGAACAAAAAAAAAAACGTGTAAATAAAATCCTGAATATTTTCAAAACATTAGCATAAACAATTCAGATCCATGACATGTGCTGGTAAATGGCTTACAAAATACTTTTTTTTTTTCTCCTTATAATCAGATATTTAGGATACTAAATTCTGAAGTTTTTGTAAGTCTATTAAACTTTCAGACTAACAAACACAATGAACATTCCCTTTGACAAGATCATGCATTAGAAAAAAATGAGTTCCAAAATAAACATTTCCTGGGTCATGTAGATTCTCTGAACATCAAATAGCTTTGTTTTGTCCCATTCTTTCCATCCCTGTTTTAAACACTCCAAGTATTGGCTTCTATCAATTCCCTTGGAAGAGGATTTTCCCATTAGGATAACTCAAGTACTCATGGGCTCTAATGGCACCAGATTGGGACCACACTGGGGCTTGCAGGTTTCAGGCCAATTACACGGTCTTGCAATAAGCTGTTTCCTCTGATAGATATTACATTATAGATAAAAGGAAAGAGACATTCAGGACAGAAACTAATCAGAAAGGACTGTTCCCTTTATAGGTATATAATGAGGAAAAATGTGATAAGAAGGGGTATTGAAGCACTGGGAGGTACTGAAAGGGAGAGCTCATTTCCAGTCAATAGACACATCAGACTGCAAAGAATTTGTGCTCAACAGTTAGCCCACCAGCAAACAGGAGCTGTGAACATGTCAAGAGACATTAAAACAGGAACACAGAAGCCAGAGATAAATGTGGGACCTCAATTCCCACCAGTGCCACTGAAAGATCAGAACTGTGTGCTATCAGAGAGTGTAAGACCATCACAAGCATAAAAGATCCTGAGCAATCCTCTGAGATCAGTCTGCACTACTCATTGCTGATCAGTAATAGAGAGCCTCAAAATAACCAAGAAGAGTAAACAGCCCTCTCAATACCAGTAAGCAGGTTACTGGCACAACTTGCAGTTACTGAGGACAGTATATAAAAACACTCTAAATCTGTTTCTTTGGGTAAGAAGCATGGCTGTGTTACACTTCTGAATCACACAAGCAACGTAGCTTCACCAGTGTCACACTGTGGTCATGTTACTTGGGCAGGCTGATCAGCCATGGCACAGCATCACCTAACACAGCTACAGTGGTAACATCTATGCTAGTAAGCAGATGCACACAAGAGAACTGCCTGGGACTGAGGCCAACTGCCATGAAACACTGGGCACCTGTGCCATTAAAACCTCTTGCCTTCCAAAACCGACTAGCAACTGGTTTGCTGGGAATGGTCCCTGGGCTGTGGTAAGGTGGTAAAAAAAGTCCTTGTCTCAAAGTAAAACACAGCTGAGAATCACAAGGCAAATAGCTAGGTGGTCGCATTCAAACTGATGCCATCAAGCATTCTAAGTTGTCAACATTATGGACAGCTCTGTCCCAGTGCTCAGGGACACCCCACATGCTACTTAATGGGCTGGCATGGCTGTAATTAGGATTTCTGGGTCAGGCAGTCTCTCCACAAGGCAGTCTTCTGTGTAAAAAGGACAAAATTCTCTCAACTTATTGTAACACAATCTTTTAATCACAACATACCCAAGGTCTCCATTCCCAGAACTCCTCAATCCCCCCAAAAAGCCAAAATCATGGAAAGTTCACAAGCTCTTCTGCAGTCTGCATCCTTTGCTTTCCCAAGACTGATGGAAGGACACCTGCTGGATTCACACTTTCCTTGCCTTCTCTACCTAATGTTTCAGATGTCACTGTTTCATATTAAAAGCTGTATTTAAAAGCTTCTTTGCATTCCCTCCCCCAGAAAGCATTCCATGGGGCACACGGGAGGACTAATAGCAGTTAAAGCACACTGAGAGAGTCAGAAGATTTAGCTGTGTAGCTCTGTCTGGGGTTTCTTCTCACCAAATTCCTGTGGGTCGGATTACAATCTGTTGCACTAATATCAGTCTGCTGCAAATCTGTTATCTTCATCAAGCTTCTCCTTGTGTAATCAAGACAAACTCAATGGACTAACTCAGAGCAAGTTGTCTCAAAACACTGGATTTCTAGTCAAGTGATGAAGCCAGATGCTGGATTCTCATCCCACAGCTGTAACTACCACACTCAGGAGCTTATTACCAAGAGAGTGTTTGAGGTCTTGTGTGAGAGACACATGGGCCACAGTCATCTTCATAACTGAATAAGAATGGAGGCTTGTTTGTAATCTTCCAAAAAGCACCTGATGAGGTAGGAACACACTGTGCTTTAGTGAGGGCAACTTCCTGTGTCCTCTAAGCCATGGAGCACTCCCCAGAAGGATGCATTAGCCTCAGGTGGCACATACCTGTCCATCCAAAGCCAGAGGATAAGTCACCCTTCTGGGCTCCTGTCACTCTTAGTTAACAACAGAAACAGCCTAACTGATACTAAACACCTACCTACACAGCTACAGTTAGCTGAAGTACACCTCACTGAGTGCTGGGACCTAGCCCTCATGGGTGTCAGCACAGACCTCCTGGCCACTAGAATGTGATTTAAAGTCTTTTTCAACCTTGCCTAGCACCAGCACCACACGGAAGCAGGTCTGCCTGCCCTGAGGTTTAACAAAACAACTTCGCTCCACTGATTAAGTCTGCTTAGAAATGGTGCCTCCGCCCCAATTTGTGACAAACAGTTAAACTTTTTATTATTTGAATGGGAAATCAGAGACTAGTTGTTTACCTTGACACATCTGGAATGATGGATATATAGGAAGTGAAAGTTGCAGAAAAAAAAAAGAAAAAAGAAAAAAAGAAAGAAGAAAGAGGAAAAAAAAGAAACAAAGACACCCCAAGGTAAAAACGAGTGTTAAAATAGGTTTCAGCAGTGATTTCTATTCCTGAAAGGTTCTCATAGATGGATTAAATACATGACAAGAGACTGACATGTCACACTGGAGGACTACCATACAGATGACCAAGTCATAAATGTTGAACCCCTTTAAGCTAGAAGCATGTGACATGAAAACTCTCTCTTACCTTAATAAACTATTCAACTATTCATTTGGTAATTAAACAACCCATTCTGATTGAGGACACACATTAATTACAATTTTCTTAGTACTTTTTCCTTTAAGTGGGGTACATCCTCTTTTTTATAGGTTGTCTTATCTCCTACAAACAATTGTGTTTTCTGCTTTAAAGACTCACACATTTTACAGAACTCCAACAAAATATATATATATATATATATTTAAATCTGTTTAACAGGTAAGTTATCAGAGGCCCAAGTAATTTGTGATTTGGCCAGGGTCACACATGCAGCTAGTGACAGCCACAAGGAAAACCAACACACAAGTCTAGCACAGCCAAAAAAATCAACATAATCTCTGCAAAATCAATTTGAGGAATAGAATCACAGGAGAAAACTAAAAGGAAGGAACACCCCTCCACCTCCCCAGATATAACAGTAAACAAACAATAATGGATTTTGTGAAACAAATGTTAAAAAAAAGCTGCTGCATGGTACGGTGCCCTATGCTTCAAGCATCTTTTGTTTTCTCTGCTTTGCAATAGGTTTCTCTATGTATTATTGAACTGTTCCTTGGCAATTGTCTAATAACAAAGAGACAGCATAATTTTCTTTCTTCCTAAAATTTGTCAAATACTCACCAATTAACTACTAACAAATTCAGTGTGCATCATCAGTTATTTGGCTATTTGACTTATTTTACAGAAGAAAACCGCCCCTCTGTCCTTCAATAACATCTCTCCATTTTCTGTAATAAGATAAATAAACAATTTTAAATTTTAAGTGGAGAAGCTGCAAAGTCAAATAGTTTAAGCTAAAAGTTAAAACTTTTCAAAACTTTAAGTTACTTATAAGTGAGGAAGAAGGAGACCAAGGGTTTAGTCAAACTTTGATACTATTAATAAGCTAATGATTACAGTGTGAACTTTTAAAGACATGAGCTTTCACAGCTGTCTAAGGGACCAAGTGAAGTCCTGCTGGGAATTTTCACATATATTGAAGTCTTCATTAATGCCAGCTATATCACTGAAGCCTATGACCACTTAAGGTATGTATGTTTGATAAACAGGAGGGAGTATTTCTACAGAAGTAGCTCTAAGAGGAACAAATAAAAGTTTAGGAATTTTTTAGGAGTTTTCTTCTCCCTAAAATGACAGGATTTAGAGTACAAATCTACTGTTAAAATTATTACCAAAGCTGTCTGTATCTTACACTTTTTTTTTTTACTCCAACAAAATATATATATATATATATATTTAAATCTGTTTAACAGGTAAGTTATCAGAGGCCCAAGTAATTTGTGATTTGGCCAGGGTCACACATGCAGCTAGTGACAGCCACAAGGAAAACCAACACACAAGTCTAGCACAGCCAAAAAAATCAACATAATCTCTGCAAAATCAATTTGAGGAATAGAATCACAGGAGAAAACTAAAAGGAAGGAACACCCCTCCACCTCCCCAGATATAACAGTAAACAAACAATAATGGATTTTGTGAAACAAATGTTAAAAAAAAGCTGCTGCATGGTACGGTGCCCTATGCTTCAAGCATCTTTTGTTTTCTCTGCTTTGCAATAGGTTTCTCTATGTATTATTGAACTGTTCCTTGGCAATTGTCTAATAACAAAGAGACAGCATAATTTTCTTTCTTCCTAAAATTTGTCAAATACTCACCAATTAACTACTAACAAATTCAGTGTGCATCATCAGTTATTTGGCTATTTGACTTATTTTACAGAAGAAAACCGCCCCTCTGTCCTTCAATAACATCTCTCCATTTTCTGTAATAAGATAAATAAACAATTTTAAATTTTAAGTGGAGAAGCTGCAAAGTCAAATAGTTTAAGCTAAAAGTTAAAACTTTTCAAAACTTTAAGTTACTTATAAGTGAGGAAGAAGGAGACCAAGGGTTTAGTCAAACTTTGATACTATTAATAAGCTAATGATTACAGTGTGAACTTTTAAAGACATGAGCTTTCACAGCTGTCTAAGGGACCAAGTGAAGTCCTGCTGGGAATTTTCACATATATTGAAGTCTTCATTAATGCCAGCTATATCACTGAAGCCTATGACCACTTAAGGTATGTATGTTTGATAAACAGGAGGGAGTATTTCTACAGAAGTAGCTCTAAGAGGAACAAATAAAAGTTTAGGAATTTTTTAGGAGTTTTCTTCTCCCTAAAATGACAGGATTTAGAGTACAAATCTACTGTTAAAATTATTACCAAAGCTGTCTGTATCTTACACTTCTAATCTAAAAGATATAAGTAGCAGATGAAATAAGGTTTTAATACCAGAAAGCCCTAAAATACATTACCTGAGAAGATAAAATTTGTATGGCCAATGTTACTCAGACCGAAGATGGTTGAAGCTCTTTGAAATCTCATTAATAAATAGGCACTATAAACTAATAGTCTTATATGTTCTACTCTACTTAGGATCTTGACAATACCAGTTCAATCCATTCTTACTGGATTCAGGAACTCAAAATACACTGTTTTTGTTCAGCAGCCTCTTTGCCAACCCTATTTACCAAGGTGAATGCAGTAAGTGAAACATATTTTCCAACAGATACGGAAAATGAAGCTTTCAAACCATAGCTGATCTTGTCTGTAGCACAGAGCTTTGCTTACTCCAGTAGCTGAAAGCCACAGCAAACCCTTACGGAAGGTGTGCCCTGCAGAACACTTGATGTGTTTGGTTAGCTGCTGTAAGCAGCTTCAGTGGCATAGGACCGTGTAAGAGCTCACACATCATTGCATATGACCATCAAGATGACAAGGGATTGTAGAGGTTGGATTTACTACAGTCACTGTCTATTATTGCTCCTGGGGTGACAGAAAGGGACCACTTGATACACAGCTGTTACTGACTAACTTTGACAGTTGTCTCTCCTTGCACTTTCAAAGGATAACGGCTGAACTTCAAAATATTTCATGATTTTTATTTTTTTTTTTAACCACTGAAGTATTGGAGAAGAAGGAAACCAGCTCAATTTAGCTATGAGGGAACTGAGACAAAGCAAAAAGCAGATATTCTGGAAAGAGGGAAAAGCAAGTGCTGTGAACAGTTGGCTTGGTGAAAAAGCTGAAATATAAACATTGTGGAAGAGACATATGCAACATGTTTATCAGACTAAAACAGCTGTTAAACAGAACTAAAAATAATAATTGAAATGCAGAGACTCATTGCTTTTCAAAATAAACTCCAGTGCAAAGCACTACAGTTATTAATTGCTGTATGTCATTGTTCAAATACCTCAGAGAGACTCTTCTGTTAACCTAAGACTTTCCAGCATCAGGGCTGAGACTGGGATGCTTCAAAAAGTCATCAGCTTTAGCACCTGATCAACACTAGACACAAGCAGCTTCCATGCTGGTCACAGAGGTGGAAAAGCTAATGTCATCAGCTGAGTCAAATCTTTCCAAGTGCCCCTCCCAAGGAAACCCCAAGTTTTCCTACTCCAGATAAACACAGCAAATTAAGAGTGACTTGACCCATCAAGGAGTTTTAGAGCTTCGAACTGGCCGTAAATGCACTGGTTATTTTCTCTTCCTTTTACCCACGTTCCCAAAGGATGAGCTAAAACCCTGTTACCCTTCTATCTGGAAAGAGCCTTATATTTTTTCCTTTAAACTCATGTCACATAAAACATTTTAAAACTCCACCCATTAGGTGTTACCACAATGCTACAACTATTTAATGGAATGGAAAAAGTCTTCAACTTACCAGAGCACAGAAGAGATTTAAAAAAATATTTTAATTAATAGCTAGATGTATGAAAAAGATTCCCATATTCTATTTTTTTTTTTTTTAATTGTATTACTGTTACTTCAGTTTTGGTGCTGTGCACCTGACACCACTTTGCAAGAAAGAATTGTCTTTACAGTTTGGTTATGGTCTCAGTCTCATGCAATACTGTGGTGCTCTGATGCAACAATAGGTGCTGTCATTCACCAGTATCAGTCTGAGATTAGGGTACTGTCTTTTTTTCCCTGAATCTCAGCATGTGCTGTACTGGTGGGAAGAAGTAAAAGAGTGAAAGAAAGAACAGGGATGCTGCCTGACCTTGTTGGAAAGGGAATTATTTACCTACGGATACACCCTCGTGACCATGCAACAGTCACATTAGAGACCAAAGGAGGCACACCAGGCAAGGAGCTAGGGGAGATACAGCTGGGAAATAAATGAGGGAGGAGAAGTAAGACCTAGGAGAGAACACCATTAACTGGAATAGGCAACTCCTTCTGTCCTTCTGGAGCCAGAAAAGGACCAAAGGTTCACTGTCGTTCCCAACAACACATAGGACAGGCTGGAAAGCACTTCTCTCTCCCACAGAGACAGGCTGAAGGTGGGACCTGAATGGCAGATCCCATGGATCATCCTTGCAGCTCCATGATCTCAGGAGAAGTCATCCAACTAACAAAGACAGCACAGCTCTGGCAGGGAGCTCAGGAATTCAGGAAAAATGTAAAAAAGAAAAGGGCATTCTCCTTGAGTTTCATATGACACCTAGAAGTTAGACAACCACTGGCAAAGTTTACAGCACTAGACAGGTCAGTATGATGAGTATCATGACAACACCAACCCAACTGCAGGGTGCCTGCAAACCTAACCTGCTTTTGGGGCTCCCTGATGCTCCCTCTAAGGAGTCGGCTCTGTCTGCCGTTTGTCGCCCGGGTGTCACAGCCACAAGGACAGCCTAAGTAGCTGGGCAAGCTTCCAGACAATCCTCAACACAAGTTATCCTGGGACACAGGGATGACGCAGCTCCAAGCCCTGACCAGCCCGGGAAGCAGAGCCCTGGGCCCCCCGCGGGGACAGCCCGGCGTGCCGGGGGGCTCAGAGCCCACGGCCACGACCTCGGAGTGTTTTCCTCCCGGTGAGCAGCAGGAGGATGAATATTGGGGGTGGGGGGCTTTCCCCTGCTCAGCCGAAGGAGAAGGCAAATTCCCTAGGGTTTCCAAGTACGCTGATGTCCGACCCCTGGGTACCAACCACACGGGACCCCCAGCCCTGGGATGTACTGTGGGGGAAGGGAACACGGCGCTGAGCTGGGTGCTGCCGGGGGGAGGCTCAGCCCGGGACTCACAGCCGCGTCCCCACGTCCCCAGGTCCCCATGTCCTCAGATCCCCAGCCCCGGCACCGCCGCTGCCGGGACGCGCG
>NW_009952640.1:605060-611819 GCF_000747805.2 Chaetura pelagica | reverse complement strand
CCCGCCCCCCGCCCGAGCCCGCTCCCAGGGGCAGCGGAGCGCCCGCCCCGCCCGGGCCCCTCAAAATACCCCCGTCCCGCAGAGAAAACCTCTCATCTGCTCATGACGGACACGCCACCGAGCTCAGGGCTGTGTGTGCTGGAAACTCCTTCAGCACCTTCGTTGTGTCACTTCTGTGTTTCCCGCTGGAGGAAGGGCCGGGCGGCGCGGCGCCCTGGGGCCGCTGGCAGTTAAGATGGACGTTCCCAGCAGCCTCATGTTGTTGGAGTACCCGCTGTTGCAGCCTTTCATTTGAAGGCTTTTGCTGTGCTGAGCTTCCTCCAGTCTCCTGGAGTGTTTCCCGGCACTTGCTCCCTGCAGCGAGCACGATGATTTAGAATTCACACCCAGAAGCGGGCAGGGGATGATTTTTCCAACCCTGTGAGAATTTCTGCAACGGTGAGAAAAAGGGATGTGGTACAAAAGCAGCAGTTTTTGAATGCTGCCTGTGAAGAAACGCTGATGTAGGAAAGCCTGCCAGGAGCGGGGCAGTCGTATAAAAGTTGTGGGTGAGCTCCTCTGCTCTGTGCGTGTCACACATGCTCGTCTGTTCTGTGTGCGGAGATGACACCTCTCTGCTCTCCCATCTCTTAGATAAATATTCACCCGCACAGGTGTGAGCCGATTTCTCACTCGGACAGAAAAGCTGTCTCTCTTTAATCCTCTCGGTCGTTCAGGCTGTAGCAGATGACGAGAGAAAGGGACAGAACTGATTTGTTAGTTCGTGTCTCCAAGCGGGGAGATCAGCGCTGAATCAGGTTCAAGCACAGAACTAGGAGGTGCTGCTCTTTGTTCCCCACAATCTTGATATTGTGAGACAGTTAAAGAAAAAAAGAAAAAAAATCTAGCCCAGAACTGGGAAATGGGGTTTTTTTGGTGGAAAATATCAGGTCTGATGACTTGAAATTTTCTCTTCGTAATCCTCCAACTACCAAATGACTATCAGCTGCAGGAGATGGCCACTTGGAGAAAGTGATCAGAAGTTTTTAAAAAATAGTTACTTACGTGTACTTATACACGTGTACTTTATGTGTATTATTTGTGACTTACAAGAAGTAAGAAAAAAAGTGAAAATCTCAACATATGAGTCATCATAAAATGGACCAGAACGTAAAAATCTACTGCACAAGACAATCATACATTGGCACAACAAGTGCTAAACTGTTCTGGTTTGTTAGCAGTACTTTTTTAGCTATGTCTACATGGTATACCATTGATGTCCTTCATTTGAAGATATATTAATGCCTTAGGCATACAGTATCATAAATTAATAGTTACATCTAACATTGTTTAACAGACTCACACTGGGTGTAGTTCATGCCACTGTTGTCTCTAACAGTGTATGGCCCTGGTTATCTAAAATAATCTGGATGTGGTAAGGAACACTTGGAAAATAAAAAGAAAGGAAAACACCTTGGGAAGAGCTGTCAAGGTGTTGTTAGCATATTGTATGAATGATGAAGAGGCACCAAACCCAGAAATGTTTGTTATGAAACTACTGAATCCCCACTGCTCTGCCATGGGGTGACACTGGGCTTGTGTGCAGCCCTGGGACCCCTCAGCATCACCGAATCATAGAATCATAGAATGGTTTGGTTTGGAAGTCGCCTTAAAGATCAGGTATTTCCAACCCCCCTGCCATGAGCGGGGACGTCCCACTGGCCCGTGTTGCTCAAAGCTCCATCCAACCTGGCCTTGAACACTTCCAGGGAGGGGACATCACAGAATGTCAGTTCACTGTGTATCTGTAGCCATCTTTAGAAGAAACTTTCATCCCCTACTATTCATCAAGCCTTAGAAAAAAATCATTGTATGGGTAAGTTGGTATTTAACCTAGTCTGAATATCTGGTTAGGTTTGTTTGGAGGTCTTTGAAAGCAGTATGAAAGGTTCTTCAGTTTACTTGGAGTATTTCATGTAAAGATTACCGCATATATAAGATTTTAGTTATGGAATAAGTCCCTTTAATTACAACCCTTTGTCTTTCGTTTCCCCAGTAAGTTACTTGAAGCTATTTTGGACAAAATGCTATAAAAAGTGCTCATAGAGAACAGCTCTGTACAGACACCTATGTAGAAGGTGTCCATCCTTCATGACTGGTAAACTGCTATCTAAACAAATTTAGTCACAAAATTAAATGCATGTGATTTATTTTAGGACTGGAACCAAAATGCAGTGCCTGGCTGTGAAAGTAACCATGTCATGAACAGGTTCTCATCTTGCTCATATTTCAGTCATCACAGTCAGGTAAGAGGCATTAACATATTTACAGACATAATGTGATGTTAAGAGATTCGTCCAAGGTCAGAGACTGGCAAAACTGAGATATCAATTCCGTTTATCTGGATTCTCAGTTTGGCCTGTGTTTTGGGAATGGGTACATGTATATTCTCTGTCAACTGCAATGGCAGTGGGAGGACCCTGAGCCCCCACAGGAGAGCTCAGTGGCCTGAGTTACCAGGACTGGACAGACCTTGATGTGTCTCTGATTCTCAGTCTACCCACATGCATTTATTTAATTAGTGCGACAGTGCTTAAAAGCAGGTCACTTCCACTTCCTTTTCAATATGATTTCAAAGTGAAATAAATTGACTCTACCCACTGTTGAACTGATGTAAGATGTAACCAAAGCTCCTTAAATATTTAGAAATAGGTTTAGTTAAATTGATACATTTCTGTACATAAAATTTTTAGGTGGTCAGCTAATAGATCTTTTCCATCTCTGACTTTTATTATTCCAGTTAGTTATGTTTAAGCACTGGCATATGAGAGGATCTGGAATACATTTTATGCGGCATTTAAGATTAATTTATTCCATCTGTCCCAGGGAGGGAAAAAAGAAACATTTGAAGGAAATATATAATTAAGACAGTAAGTAAAGCTACCACAAACTCTAGGCTTTCTCATTTATGTATTTGCCTCATTTAACTCTGTTTTATTCTGGTCTTTTACATAATTATGGTGAAAAGGACACTTCTCTTCATTAAATTCCAGAGGTTTTAATGAATGAGGTGTTAAGTCCTGGACTTAGATTTTCTCTTTTACCTGTGCTTCTCATTAGCTCCTCTGCAGGGTATATTGAAAAGAGAAGTTAACTTCTAATTACTTTCTTATACTTACTAGGCTGCAATGCTGGTTTAAAGGTCAGGATATAGCGAAAATATTCCTGGTTTAAATTTCCCAAAATTTCAAGATTTTCATTAAATAGAATTTAATAGCAGCAGTCACAAAGGCTGACAGACACAAAAGCATCAGGAAGCATCTTCAGAGAAATAAAGAAAGTCAACCACTCTGTTGTTGAAACCAAACTATCCCTGAGGACGTGAAATTAATGCTAGTTCTGCAAAAACTTCTCTTGCTTCTAGTTGCGTAGGGCCAAATCTAAAATAGGACTTATGGTACTTAAAAAGAGGATATAAAGTGAATTTTTATGAGTGTGTTCAAATCCTTTAGCCTGGTTAGTCTGATAGGTCCTATACAGTGGCTAGTTAGGAGGTATCTACCTTCCAAAGGAAACTTCAGATGTGCCTTTTGCTGTATGTCCACACTGTACGAGGTTCACTGTCTTAGCTTGTATCAGGGAGGTTAAGCACCACCTGAGTGCAGCCTCCAGCTGCTATAACCTTCTCCTCGCAGAAGGAAACGCTGAACAGCAGAACCTCCTCCTTATCCCTCACACGAGGGTCCTACTAACTGAGATCACGGTGCAGAAGAGCCACAGCTACAACCTGGAGCTGCAGAAAGGCAGAGTGGGAAGCTGAAAGCTGAACTGCCTCAGATCATACGTGTGTTAAAATAGAAGAGGAGGCAAAAGCATCGATTTCCCTGATGAATCCACACCTGGATTCAAATTTCAATTTCTTTTCTGCTCCCTGAGTTCTGCTTGCTGGGCTATCATGTTTTGTGCAGTAGCCATGAGGATGGAGTATAAGCAGAAGAGTGTGACTCTGGCTCTTCAGCAAGCTGAGTGACTGGAAAGAAGTGGCTGTTTTGATCAGTGTCCAATGTGGATGTCTACCGATTAGGGTATCACTTACAGGATATTTCTAACCTCTTCTCTCTCTGTATTTTTGTATACTGTGGCAGAGCTTCACTGTAGGCTAGGGAGAGAGGAGGAAAATGTGTCCCTTTTTATACAACTGAAATTGTAGTGGTGGGGTTGTACTGCTAGGAAAAAAAGTACTCAGCTCTTTTCGTGTAGCATTTTGGATCTGCCCTTTCTTCTGTCTAGTTCTGAAAGAAAAGGGGGGCAGGTGCCTCTGCAGTTCCTTCTGGCATTATACCATAAACTAAAGAGTCCTAGTTTTTGAGAGACTGAACAGAGACCTGGCTTAGCAGAGGATTCAGGACTGTAGATGAAGAAAAGACAAAAGGATGGTATTTTTCATTCCCAGTGGAAACTTTACAAAATGGACTATAAACAGGCTGTCTCCACCCTCTGCTACCTAACTCCGGAGGCAGAATCTCACCCGCAATAAGGGGTTCTGAATTCCATTCCTGGCACTTTCCCACCTCCTCTAGGTGTTGCAGTGATGAACTTCTCAGTTTACAGGATCTGGCGTTTATAGAAAAGATTTTCTCCTTTAGTGGTCCCAGAGGAAATTAGCACTCTGCAGGTCAAGACTTTGTTAACATTCACTACTGGACTTAATACACTGAGCTGTGGATTAAAAAAATGGAGATGATTGTAGTTTTGGAAGGAGGAAGGGAGTTACAGCTTGGCATGTGGTTCAGTCTTCATGCTAGGTCAGCCCTAAAGGGATGACTTTCAGACTGGTAAGTGTTGCCAGAAATATTTGTGGCAGTTTCTCACATAGACTGTTGGGTTGCTGTTTTTTTTTAGGGGTTATGATGAGGTCAGTTTCATTTGTGGTAGGTCTCAAGCCAGACACCCAACCTCCTAAAATTCTACAATTTTGAGGGAAAATACAGCTATGCACTAAAAAGCTGTTACTTCAAAGCACTGAGGCAAGGGTTTTCAGTGGAGCTTCAGGGATTTTGGTTCCCAGGTTCCACTCTTTTAAGTTTCATTTGAAAACCCTAGCATGCGCACTCCTACCCAAGTTCATGGTAGAGTGCAGCAAATATGTATTTTATAAGCAAATTACTCTTTTTTACTTGAATTCTAGTATATTAAATTTTTTATTGAAAACTTCTAGCACTCAGTAACAACTGCTATAAAACTTGAGCATTTGGAGTTTCTTTCTGTATCATCCTGAAGCCCAGAGCTCAATGGGTGTACAAGGGGGGGCAGAGCTGCCTCCCATCTCTGTGCAACCATCTAGTTGACTAAACTGGTCAGTGGGAAGCCCTCCTCAGGGGATGCAAAGTCAAAGTGGCTCTGTATCATGGGCTTGAAGAAATTTGTGTTGCCCTCACATCACAAATGATTCCATTCAACCAGATCATTTCAGTGGATGTAATCAGCTGGTTTGCTGAATGTTGGTGCCAAGATCAGCTCCTGGGCTTGGACTGCAGGGCAGTGACTTTGTGCCAAGCAATGATAAATCAGTCCCCAGGCTCTATGAGTGGCCTGGTCAGTACTGACATCCCAGACAAAGAACAAGAGGTGAGCCTTTACTTCAAATCTTGACCCAGTCTTCAATGGTGTGAAGGAACCTGGAAGAGCTTAGTACCAGTCTGGACAGCCCTGAATGTGGAAAGGCTGGTGTACAAGGGCCACATGCCACAATTATGTGAGAGGATGTGGAGGTCATGCAGGTAAATTCCCCTTGTTCTGGTCACCAGCTGATGGTGTTACAGTGCACCTCTCCTTTGGTGCCCTGCAGGAGAGAGTAAATCAGCAAAGTCCAAACAAGGTCATCTGGGACTCCATTGGGACTGGAGAGGTGCTTTCAAGATGTCAGTGGCTGGTGTAGACCTGCACATTTACACATATTTCCAGGTTCTCTTAGCCCACTTGGCTAGAGGTTACTCTGATCTCTGCTAGCCAATGGATGGACAGTGTAGTTGTCTTCTGTGGACTTGGTGAGTTGGGGAGAAAACCCTTGAGCCAGAGTGGGTGTTCTGTGATGCTCAGGTGTTTGCTTGGTTTCTCCCTTGATGGAAGTGTTAAGCGTGTATTGGCACACATCCCTTGCTGTGGAAATGTATCAGCTGTCACTTCAGGAGTGCTAGCAAGTGTCGTGTGGTGCTGTGTGCGTGAAAAGTTTACCAGGAAAGCAGACAACAGACTTGGTGTCACTTTTATGAGGTCAGTGAAGGAGTTCTGACTTCTAGTGAGCATCTTGAGCCCTTCACATATAATCAGCAAATGATCTCATCATATTTACAAAAGCACTCCTATGATGGTAACCATGGCAACTCCTATTAAATGAAGTTTTTCATGAAATAGTGTGCTTTACAAGGCAGAGGAAACATTTATTTTTGAGGACGAATCCGGTACCCACCAGTGTTCCGAGACAAAGGATTAAAATTCTATGGAAGCAGCAGTAAACATTATGTAGACTTTTCTAAAGAGGAAAATGATCTTCAGTTTTTTTTCCCGGATGTGACAGTAAAACATTTTACTCTGTAAAGCTGCTACATTTAAAACACCGATAGATATCCAAGGGGGGGTTTATTTCTTAATTGTTCTACCACATTTTAAACATTCAGTTTTCAATTACCTGTGTTATAAATTTTTAATCAGAAGATTTACAATGAGATGGCCCTATTAGTTTAAAATGTTTTACTAAAACTCTTCATCTGGTAGGTTTTA
>NW_009952640.1:584139-605040 GCF_000747805.2 Chaetura pelagica | reverse complement strand
AGTGTGAACATAATGAAGTCAATCAAAGAAATAAAACTTAAGTAACTTTTTTTCCAGAAGATATTTGATTCTGTTTCCACATCTGATATATGTAAACATAAGCAGATTTAATGGTGGAGAGGGAGACGTTCAAGTTGCATTTGCTCTGGCTGGTGTAGGAGCTCCTGTGTTGAGTGGCCTTGTTTGGCCTTCCTTTCCCCTCCCTTATTAGAGTGAGGTTATAACTACTCCTTCTACTGATATGGTGAGAGAAGAAATGTTAAAATATCCCTTCTCTCCTGTCAGGAGCAACCTTGTATAAGTGATGTCTTTACCTGTGCCAAGAATATTAGGAGGCAATGACTGCCAGTGAATTCTGACTCAAGAGTGTTTTACTTCGGGGCATCATCACTGATGATCAGCATGAGGAGAAACAGGTGCAAGAGAGAAGTAATACTTGATATACTTTCTAAAAACTGGCAAGGAATAAAAGCAGAGTCTTGTACATAAAATATAGAAATAACATAATTAGAACTTTAGAAAAAAAAAATCTTTAACACTCTGCCCCAATTTATGGGGCAGGCAACTCTTTAATATCCACTCACATCAGGCAAATCGCTGAAAGACTGTAAACCATCCCAGTTTTCTGGTTGATCCATTTATACCAGGGTGGCCCTTTCTGAGAGTTTATGGATCAAATTCAAGACCTGAACTAAGCCTGCAAACTGCATCATGCAAGAGATCTCCTACTTTTGCTAGCAGCAGATCTCCTCAGCAGCTAATACTCAGCTAAAGTGAGGCTTCAAATTTTGCCCTTCTCTCCTAAACCATTAATGTCCTCGCCTCCACAGTACCTGCAGAATTTGAAGGAGCTAATCTTACAGAAAACCAGGGCAGCAAAAATAAGTGATTTATCTTCAACTAGATTAGTTTTCTGGAGGGACTCGCCATCTGCTTGCTCAAATGGCAGCAGCAAGATGACAGCAAGGGACAGAAGAGCGTGCCTGGCAGTGCATGGCTCATCCAAGGCAGGGGACAAGACCACAGCAGCCTGAATTCAATTTCACTTGGGTTGCTGTTTTCAAACTGCACTGAAAGAGTTGCAGAACTATGACTGGGCTAAGTAAAAGTATGAAGGGAGGAAACTTGCCCCAAAAATTCATTAGCCAGAATGGATTATTAGGAAAAAAAATAATTGAGTGCTATTCCTGTGGTCTGCAAATTTTGTCTGAAAATGATATAACTTCTTTTGGCTTGTATAAATCAACTTTAAGAAAATAGCTTTGATGTTTAAGAGGTTCAGACACATAATAGCTGGCTCTGGCGTTTTGAGAGAAGGTCATAAAATGGCTTAAGACCATTAGTATTTGTTGTTGTGAACACGTTGTGTAGCTTGGGAGTCATCTACTTATCCCCAGAGTTTATTGCCATCCATCTACCTTAGTGTTTGGATGGCTGCCCACCACTGGAGTGTGTGAGTGTCTTCGCTTCAAACAGCAGTGCCTCCCGGAATTCCTGGCTGTGCTGCAGTCTTCTTTCACTAAAGGCTATAAGAATGATTGCAATAGGTCATATCCAAGATCCATCTAGCTTGGTATCTGTCTCATTCAGCGGCCAAAAGCAGATGTTTAAGAAAACACAAGGACAGGGGAAACTTCTAATGGTATTTCCCTGATTTATCTCAAAATGGAACTTTGATATTTAGAAAGACCAGAGATCATAGGAGTGTACAAACTGGCTGTGGTAACAATTTGACTACGAGAATGTGTGTCTGAGTTTGTGGATGCAACACATTCTAGTGGCTTCACACAGGTAGTGATGGGGAAAACTTAACGAAACAGGAAAATTGTCTGGGCAGAAGTTATTCTCTATTGTCATTCCCTCTGGAAATCTGTACTGTGCGGGTGACAAAGCCTCTAAAGGTGGTTGTCCTCAGCTTTGACATCCCTCAGTCAGAGTTTTGTGATGTGGCAAAAGTTTCTTGGTGAGTCTGCTAAGACCTCCACACTAGCAGCTGGCAGTGCTACTGCCTGGAGTTGGCCTCATGATTTATAGGTATCATCCTGCATGCAGCTGAGTATGTTGGTTTGATTTGATTTGATGGAGGATGGATGACACATGGCACACAAACCCCATAGAGAGGAAAAGGATTGTCTGGAAAAATGAAGGTAACCATCATGGAGGATATGTCAAGAGACATCATCAGACTATCCAAGTTCCTAATTGCCCTGCTTAGCTTCAAGCTATTACATCCACAAACCAAAGCCCAGATGCTTGCAAGTACAAAGAAACCCAGATGGGTGTAAACAGTCTGCCTTTCAGAAAGAATAAGATCTTGTTCGTGACAATAAGATTGAAATGTATCTTCTCCCCAACATGCTACAGGATTTTGTCTGGCCCTGCACAGCCCTGTCCAGCCCCACTGGCTTTCAGCCTTGTTACCCTTGGGGCACAGCTGAAATGATGGCATCAGTCTAGCTTCTCTGTTATGTCAGAGGGGAAGGGGGATCTAAACTCTTATTTTGCTCCTTCCCATCAGTTTTACTCCTTCCCGTAAAATTCCATGTGGCTGATCTGCTGCTAGTACAGGGGCTGTGTGACTCAGGCTGGGGCTCTGCAGTAGGAAACCCCATTCCCCAGGGAAATGCAAGTGCCAGAAAGCTGTCTTTATACATTAAAATCCCACCAACTCTGAAAGATGAAAGGAAAAGGCCTAATTGCTATTGTGCCTGCTGTTGTACCTACTATAACAGATCTCTTGGGAAAACAGTCACTGCCATATTATAACAGGTAAAATCTTTTGAGGTTCACAGAATGGTTTGTATTAGAACAGAGATTTAAAGGTCATATAGTCTAACCTTCCTGCAGAGAACAGGGACATTTTTAACTAGATGAGGTTGCTCAGAGCCTCATCCAGCCTGACCTCGGATGTTTCCAGGAATTGGGGCATCTACCACCTCTCTGGGCAACCTGTGCCAGTGTTTCACCCCCCTCATTGTAAAAAATTTCTTCCTTATATCTTGTTTAAATGTACCCTCTTTTAGTTTAAAACTATTACCCCTTGTCCTATTAAAGGATGAACATAGAAATAATTATGCAAATAAAAGTATTCACTCTAGTAACCAGGATCAAACTGTCCAATGCAGATGGAAATGAATCAGAAACATTTATTTTTAACTTACTCTTTTTCTCTGTTGATTGCTGGATTTTCCTCCAGACTTGGGCCCACACAGCTCAGTGGCAAACAGGTCCTTTCAGAGAGCCCAGTTGAGCAGTAAAAGGACGACTTGAGAAAAAGGTTTCCAAAAGCTGTTCTCAAGGCACCTAACATGTAGCAGCTAAAAGGAAGACAGTAACATGTGCAAGGAAATCTTAATCCAAATCCCAGTAATGGAGTTACAGGATAGGCTGCAGTCTCTAGCTTCTTAATTTATAAAGGATCAAGCGGTATTACAGCCAGTCAGCTATGCATCAAAAAATGCTCATCACAGCACGTCAGTGTGTAAAAAAATGCTTCTCCACGGACAATGGGGAATAAATTTATCATGTCCTTCAGCTATTCAAGGAAGCTGATCAGCATGTTCTTGTCTGTGAGTGAGGAATATTGTTTATGCTCAAAGAAATGGTGTGTGAATTTCATGAAGTAGTTTAGATGTGGATTCTGGATAAAAGAGAAAGGCATGAAACTAATCAAACAGTTATGTTCATTGTCTGAAAATGCACTGTTCATCTTAACTCTAAGACAAATGTCATTCATTATTTTCATCTGTTCAGCAAGTGACGCTACTATATAAAAATGTTACATTTAATTTTAAATGCATATATCCTTTGCATGTGTGTATATGTTGGCATTTCTGGGACTGTTTACTATGACTTCTTACTGTGTAGCACGTTATGGATCTACACAATATTTTTTGAATATGCTCTGTGGGCAGATTTTGTGTTTGCAGGACTGATCTCAGGTAGTTCCTATCCAGCACAATAATGCTATAGCTGTCAGAGCAACAAAAACAATTAATAAAAACTTATAAAAGAAAAAAAAATATGTCTAAAACCTTGTAAAAATTTTATTCCGAGGCTGTCAAAGGAAGAAGGAAAATACATTATTTTAAACACTTGCCTTTTCTCCAGGAACGAGGGAACTCTTACAAGTTACTTCTGCTTGCCTAGAAGTTGCTCACATAGGTGCTCTCCAGAAGCCTAGTGCATGGAGTGATGATTCAGATGTCAACTTTATTCACCTGGGATTTATCAAATAAAATCTCATCCTACTTTTAGACAACCACTTTCAAGCCTATGCATTAAAGTTAGGTATCTGCATCTGTATTTAGATTCCCACATAAAACTGACAAGATTTTCAGAGCTCACAGTCCCTGGGCAATGCAGATGCTCAGCACTCTTTAAAGTCTACATCTTTGTTATTACTCAGAATATGAGCCATTAGTTCAAATATTGGTTTCAGAGGATGAGGAAGCTCTCAAGCAGGAAAGAAAGGGATGGAGTGATTAACTGGAAAGCAGAGGAACTCCTTATTCCATCCAGGGTTGCACCATCTCTTTATTTTCCTCCAATTTTTCTATAAATTGTCATCTTCTGCCCTTTATTTTGGTTCATATCCCTAAGAGTAGTACTTTCATAGAAGTATATGTTTTTTTAACTGCCACAGCTTGACTTCCTCAAAAATTCACATTTTTCCTGGTATTCTCAGGAAACTACAGTGAAAAGACCTCTTACTGTGACTTGAAGCATCTGCCTAATGACCTCAGTGACCTTAAATTTGGAGAACATTTAGTATAAGGCAGTGCAGGAGCACAGGAAAACTGTACTGCTATAAACAAGAGCTATGTCATTTTCTTCTTCCACTGTTATTCATAAGAAGCTTGTGCTGAACATGTGAGAGAAACAGGTATTTGTCCAGAGAACCTAGTAATGTTAACTCATAGGTAAAAAAAGCCAGATGCATTAGTCACCAGCCCAGCATACAAGGATGGAGGAAAAGTCTCCACTTGGGAAATAGTTTGAAAGAAGTGATTTGTCTGAAAGAAGATTTGAAAAAGAAGAACAGAGATTGGCTATGCATGAAAGCAAGGAGAAGTTAATTGAGTGAAAACTTGTGTGCAACTTCATTTAACATTTCAGGGGAACAGTGACCATAGCAAACAGGTATTGGACAGAAGGAATTTTTCTTAATTTTAGGTACTCTTCTGAGGACTCTTAGGTGAGGAACTGAGCTGACCAAGTCATCTGCCTCGCTTTGTCAATGAAGAAAGATAAACACCCTCAAGGTGATTTAGACTGCACAGTTTCATTTCTAGAGAAGAATCCTACACGTGGGTGGTAGGGAGACTGAGTCCAGGCTTATCATAGCATTCTCCTGTGTAGTCAGATGCCTCCGAATTCCCCCTTGAAGGTACTTTATAGTAGTAACCAATAATCTGCAGTTAGTGTAACTGTCTTGGTGTCCTCCTATTTCAGCTAGACAAACATTTCTTGTGGGATAAGATCATTTATCTGGGGGAGAAAAGTTTCTTTTAGTAACTATTATAGTTACTGTGGTTGCTGTGTTGTGAGATCACCCACATGAAGAAAATGTTTATTGGATTGTTTGAGTGATTGCTTCCTTTCTTGCATTTTTGGCAAAGCTTTTGGGCACTGGAAGAGGTAAATGGACCAAAAAAGACTTATTCACCTCCCCACCCACATTGTCAGCCATGATTAGATCGGCCATGATACAATAACATGTTTAAACATTCTGTAAGTAAGGAGGAATTTTAATGGGTGATAATGGTAGAAGCTTATGGTATTTCTTGTGACTACTTTTGCAATGGCTGTGGAAAAGGTATTTAAATGGCTCAGGAAACTGAGTGTGGGTTCTGGATCATTTCACAAGCCAATAAAAAATAGCAGTGGTTTACAGTCCACAAAATGTAAAGTGATTTATCTGGTGTAGGTTTCTCTTGTAGTGTGAGTGACAGAAGAACAGAGTCAAATCTAGTCCCCTTGTAGGAGAGGCAAAAGGCTGGACAGATAGGGAAGCCCATCTTCCTACAGAGCAGGTGTCTGGATAACGCTAGGTTTTGCTGGGGCATGGAGGATGTGTAGGGTTTAGTTGAGTTATATGGCCAGATGATGTTCACAAAGTGCTATGAAGTGCTATGAAGTGCTGTGAAGTGCTGTAAAAGTGTTGTGTTTGTTACGTTGTGTGTGTTAGTAAATCTAAAAGACTGAGAATCCTGCTGCTAATCTAATCTCTTTATTTGGCAAGTGTAAGCTCTACTTTCAACAGCATCCTCAGTAGCAGAATATTTATTTAGTCTGTAACAGAGAGACATTACTACTTGCTTTTATCACTATTTGTACAGATCTGATTATAAGAGGAAACCTTTTCATGATGCTCATCACACTGGGGGCTTTTTGAGCTAATTTTAGAGCTGCTCCTCTCTTACAATTTGGCTTTCTTTTCTTTTTCCATGCAGTTAAGAAATTTACCAGGACCAATCCTCAGTTCTCTGCATCACAGGTTAGTAAAAAGCCCTTGCACAGAAAGGAGCTTCACTGGTTTTGAGTGCCCTACCTAGGGCACAGGGGATGGCATCTCACTACTGGCTTGTCTGCTGCCCTGCACAGCACTGGGGACATGTGGCTGTGCTCTGGGACATGTCCCTTGCTCCCATATAGCAGAGCTTTTTGGAGAGGATTTAGAGACAAAGGGTTAGACTGGTGAAGTTTAGACACCTGGAAAATTACGTCTCTGGACTCCCTTCAGAACTAGGTCCTCCGAGTCACCTCCAGAGGAATTTGTTTCCTTCCAAGTACTTGGCAGCACATTTTTTTTTGCAGGTAGACAGTATCTTAACCATCTAATTCCACTACTTTGAGTTGTGAAATCAAGAGCCCCTGCATATACTTGCAAGGCAGATTTCATACCTTGAATGAGAAAATTCACATTATGAAGATCTGGATGACAATGACCAAACAATCAGTTTGCTGGGATGATGAGCTGTGAGTGCATGTACTGTTATTGTGTGATCTTTTGTTGATCTTCATGGGTCACCGATCAAGTGGTGTGTGGCAGGGTGGTCAGGGCAGACAGAAGCAGCCATAAGGAAGGTGAGGTGCTACTGGTGTTTATCTAAACTCCAATTTACAATAAAATCTCAGAAGTCTTATGCCTCAGGACTTCTGGAGGCACTCAAGTTACCGTAAAAGTCTCCAGCAGCTCAGGAACTCTTGTAAGAACATCTCTCTTTAGATGTAGGACTGCTTGTAGAGCATTAGAAATCCACTCTAACTTTTGTCCCTTAGTGGGACCCTAGGCCTCCAAGCTAAAAAACTACCAAATGCTTCCTTTCCCACTTCACAATTAAATGTCCTTAATGTGACCTCCACTCCTGTGGTGCTGGAGGAGAGTCTGACCTCTCTGTGTCCGTCTCTGTGGAGGAGAGATTGTCACAAGGGATATCAATACCTGGGAATGGAGCAAAGTAGTGAGATTCCCCAGCTGGTGGAGATACTTCCAAGCCAGGTGGACTTGTCGGTCCAAGTCCCAAATCACACTGCCTGAATTCACTTAATGGTGCATCAGAAATGAAAGCTGTGAAACTGGAACACAGACAGTATTTGGATTCAAACCGTGTCATACTCAGATACCTTCCTTCCACCTGCCCATGACTTCTAGCTTGTATTAGGGGTTCTCTACCAGGCACCTCTAGCTCCTTTAAGGCTCTGACTGAGATTTTGTCATGTTTATGCAGCATAGCACATCCTTAACAGAGTAGATAATCTGGTCCCCAGGGCCAGGGAGGAATCAGAGTCTGACCCTGGCTTGGGGGGTTGCATGGTGGTTATTCTGAGTACCAAGAATGGCCCAGTCTCTTTTCAGTGGTGCCCTATGATAAGATGAGGGGAAACTGGACCAAATTGCAACACAAGAAGTTCCATCTCAACATGAGGAAAAACATCTGTACTGTAAGGGTGACAGAGCCCTGGAACAAGCTGCCCAGGGAGGTTGTGGAGTCTCCTTCTAAGAAGACTTTCAAGATCCATCCAGATGTGTTCCTGTGTGATCTGCCCTAGGTGTTCCTGCTGCAGCAGGGGGGTTGGACTTGATCTTCAGATGTCCCTTCCAACTCCTATGATTCTGTGATTCTGTGATTCACCTCATCCATGAGAATGTTCCACTTAATCTGCCCTGTGTTTTCTAGTCCCTCCTAGTCACCTCCTTTTCCACATGAAATAAGAACAGGATTATAACAGAGAGCATTTTTTTTTGTTTGTTTTCGTAAGGAGAAAAGAATAAGCTAGAACCCAGTCTGTAAGTGACCGAAATCTGACTGCCTTACTGACAGTAGGCTTAATGCCTATATAAACTAGGCTTTTCCTCAGTAGTACTTAGTAATTATCCATATAATACAGAGGCCAGTCTACATGACAGAGTGTGTTGTTCAAGATGGAAATTGCCAGTGTCTACACCTTTGTAGAGAAGTAGTTGTGGAAGGAGCCTATAGATGTGACATCAAACTTGACATCTATGATCTTGATGACAAACTTGAAGGGTGAGTGAGGTAATCTTAGAATCACAGAATGGTTTGGATTGGAAGGGACCTTAAAGATAATTTAGTTCCAATCTGCATGGGCAGGGACACCTCCCACTAGATCAGGTTACTTGAGAGAAAGTAATAAATTGTGGGTAGTGTTGTACTGACTTTGCTCTCAACCTCATCTTCTTTCAGTACATTTCTACTGTTGCTGTCATTATGTGGTTGCTTTTGCTAACTAGACATTCATATTGATTCTCTCAGGACATACAAATCCAACTATCCCATCTCAGTCTCTTACAAGTGTGCAAAAGATTTTGCAACCATAATAAAGCTCTTTACCCGGTGTCACATTATATAAGCCATTATAAGTAAGCCATTATATAGCCAGAACAATGGCCAGGGAGGACAGTGTGCTGCTCACTTCAGCATTGACTTTCTTACAGCTGAAGTAAAACACAGCTTGGAAACAGGCTGACAGAAACCAAGGGAATAAAACTGCAAATGTAGAAGGAAGGAGCAGGAAGAAATTGGGGGGAAAACTCCTACATTTAGGAAGAAAGCTGCAAAAAGTTTAGTAACCCCCCTTTTCTGGGGATGTTCAAGTCTTTTGAGATGAGTTCTTACTTTCAAGGAGACCTCATTCTGATCTCTCCTTATGTTCTTATGCTAGTGCCTTCATAAGGAAAGACTCAGACCTGAGGAGCACAGCCATTTGTGTCTTTTATTAGACCAAGTTGTTTGGTTTGTTTTTTGGTTTGTTAAGGCTTTTTTGTTTATTGTTTGTTGTTGGGTTTTTTGGTGAAAATTTCTCTGTCCATTTCCAGAAAAACCTACTGGGATTTCTAGGAAGTGGGAGTACTTTGTAGGACAGCTGCCTATGGGCGTGAAAATGCAAGGAGAGCCTGACAGGGTTTTTTTTTTCTAGAAAGATCCTTCCAGCCAATGTTGTCACTGCTGTTCTTTTCTCTTTGACAGCAAGGGCAGACATGACCATGGCTCTGACTCCTGGACATGGAGCAGTCTGCCTGCATCTCCACACTCCAGTGGCTTCATGCAATTAACCTAGTTGTATCAGACATTGGAACCAGTGCAGCTTGTGACTTACATCTCTGACAGGTGAAACAATGTTAAACTTTGTAAAACTGAGCAATCAGAAAAAAAAATGATTGTCAGTATTAGTAATTAGTTATGGAACAGATTGTGAATCTACTGAATTTGTTGAATGCCTTGGCAGCAGCCGGTTCATTAATGGAAAAAAAGATTCAAGCAGTTTGGCCCATCAAGTAAGTGTTTACATGACTGTGTTAAAACTATAGATTAAAATAGAACTCAAACATAAATTCAAATTTTAGCCATCAAACTGGCCTTCTCACCTCTTCCCACACACCAGGCTCCACTCTGTGTATGTCCAATTCCTGCTTGCAAAATATGAAGCTTCTGCAAATCACAGAAAACTGAAAATTATTAGTATATATATAAAAAAAAAGATGCTATTTTTAGAAGCTTCCCACATGTTAATAATTTACAATTTTCCATTCAATCAGAACAGGTCCTACTAGAGAAGGCAGTGATGAAATATAGTGACATCATCCTTTGTTCCATGCTGATATCATTACCAATGAGTCTTCCACTTCTTTTCTCCAAGTGGCTTCCACATTAAGTGGTACTTCTGAAAGGGACACTGACAACCTGAAATGCATTTGGTTTCAGAAATTAGTTCAAAGTATTTTCAGATAGTACAGCCACTTGTGATTCCTGCCAGTTGGTGCTTTTTTTGGTTGTGAGGGGTTTTTTTCATTCAGCTATAACTTCTTCCCTTCTTCATTACTATATAAAAGTTGTATACAAGTGAAATATTATTAGTTCAGGCTCTGATCCTGTAACAGTGAAGCTGAGGTAAGCTTAGCCAGAAACTCCAGCTGGTTCAGGACCATTCCCAACACAAGATGGTCCACGAGGAACGAATGGGAATATGTACACAAAGAAACCATGCCCAAGCCCAAGATTTTCTGTTCCTTTCAATTATAATAATCACTAGTGTTACTCTTAGTAACAGCAAACAAATGATTTTCCAGGAAAAGTAGTTTTTTATAGTGTCTCCTTGATGTTCAGGCAATTGCTTTACAGAGATGGTACCTCTATCCCTTCCTGCAGTAGTCCACAAATGGACACCCAATGAAACCAAACAGGACTAGGAAAGAATTGGACTCAAATAAACAGAAGGGATCAATGACATCTAGAGTAACGACGAGCACAAGCCTAACCCCAAGCAGACCCCAAGGGAAAAGAGCTGCCTGTGAAGCCCAGGAGGGAGTTGGGTTTGCTGTCTGCATTGCACACAAATCATTTGCAAATTGCAGTGTGAAATTCCTAGGTATGTTATGATGAAAAGAAAAACTATAGAAGTGTGTTGTTTTTTTTTTCCCTAACCTGTACTGATATGTGCTATTGTGCACCAAATCTTTGACTACACTGTATGAGTGTAATTACTTTGGATTAACTCATCTATACTAGCTCTGGCCCCAGACCTTAAGAGCTATGCCTGTACTGGTAGATGAAATTGGTCCACGGCACCATGAAATCATTACTATCCTGCCATTGTACATACTGCTTTTGGGCAGTTTTAGGTTATATCAGCTACCAGTCCATCAAACGGATCCCATCACAATTTGGGCAACAGCACAGACTAGAGATCTCTCTGCCTGTCATGAAAGACAAAGCTAGATACTCTGAAGGAAAAAGATAATTTATTTAGGCTTATTTATCCATGCTATGTCTGTTGCTCCCAGAGCCAGAGGTCCAGCCTTTCAATATCTAATGTACCGGCACAGATGTAGCCTCACCTGCCACTGGTTGCACACCTTCTAACCTGAGCTCTTCTGCAGTTTAGTTGCACTACAGACATAAGAGTTACAGTGCTGTATGTGAGAAAAATCATAGAGATAAACAGCAAGATTATGTTAGATTTTTGCAATTTTATTAAAAAAATAATATAAGAGCAAGAAACAAGAACTTTCATCCCTTTGCCCTGGATCATTCCATAGGCTTATAAAAGGACTAAAGACACATAAGCATCAGCAACTGTGTTTCCTATTTTCTTTGTCTAAATATTGAAATGAATTTGCTCTCTGCTAAAGCAGTAGAGTTCTCAGCATCTGACTTGGCACTTGAGAGGAGAAATCTCTTCCATTGATCTCATTAGTGTTGGCTAATGGCCAACATGAGTTTCCTTCAGAAGCAAATTCTGGGTTCATAATTGTGTGTTCATATCCCATTGCTAAGAGCTACTTTCCAAGTCAAAGAATGATCCCATGAGAGCTGTATGTTCCAAACACCTTGAATGCTGGACATACAAATTCACAGCAAACCACTTGGAAATTAGATGTAAAAAATATTCATTCATAGGAAGTATTTGGTAGGAAATTTCTTACAGGTACAACTGAAAACTCCCTCTTCATTCCTGTGGTGCTTGCAACCAGAAACGTGGTAGGAAACTGAGTACGTAGCCACTGTTTATGTTATGTCCTGGGACTTCAGGGTTGTGCTGGGGAGCTCAGTGCTGCCAGAAGGAACAGCCTTCAACAGGCATTGCAACCCCAACTATACATCATTGGTGACTACCCCCCTGTGCTGGGGCTGGTGGGGAGCAATGATCCCTTTCTCTTCCCTTTGCTTGTCCTGAGCTGATCCAACCGATCTCCATACCGTTGGTAAAGATTTGCACAGCCCTGGCAGTCTCTGCAGTGGTGTTTGAGGACACCCCCAGCCCTGGGACGTTTGTGCTTTGCACGTACGAATCGCTGAGCTGCAGAAACGCCTGAGCCCAGCTAATTGTTACTTCCATTTCTGACTCTGTGCAGATAAACAGCTCACCAAGAAGCTCCAGGGTGTAGTTGAATGGTCAGGAACCTGACGGAGTAACTGTGGAGGTCAAGGCTTCCATCTAGTGGTAAAATCTAAAGGTGCAACAGGAGCAGCGCTTTGGGGTGAGAATAGCTGAGATCCTTGCGAGCATCTGCCTCCTGGATCCAAACGGTAAAATGAGAAGAGCAAGAAAATAAAAGGTGAGAGGAAAAAAAACAAAAAACCACCACCTAAAAAACCAACTACCAAAAAAAGCCAGGCAAGCCACAACATCTCCGAGGTTTGGGAGCAGTGCAGTTCAGGTAGGAAGGGAGAACAGTTCACTCCTGTGTTTTACTTAAAGCCAGGCAAGACATTCTGCAGATATGCTGGCAGTAGCTGGATGTACTGCATGAGCTGTGAGCCCGACCCACGGCATCAGGCACAGCAGCAAGCAAAGCCTGGTCTCTGCACAGTGATCTGTGTTTTCAGATTTCATTTTTCAGAAAAAAATCACTACTGTCATGGAGGGCAAGGGAAACGACATTTTCCAGGTTGCAATCATCCTGTTAAGAGCTCCCGATAGCCCTTTTTCTCTCACACTGTAATCTGGCTCATAATCACTTTTGCAAGGATATGCCAAAGAGAGCCCTTCTTGGAAACTGTAATGACATTACAGTCTCTGCCACAGCAGTAAGCTCTGTAAAGAAAGAGGTCTGTGACCTTGTGGAGATTGCTTTCTCAAGATTAGCCTGCTTATTTCTCCTCTCTCTCCCCTCCACCAAAAAAAAAAAACAACAAACACAACCCCCAACCAAGCACGCAACCATCACAGGACAATTATTGATATCCATGGATACAAATCCAGACACCCTGTGGAGGAATCTAAGTGCATATTTCATAAGTACATCAATAGCCATGAACATATTCACTATGCAAAAAAATGAAGAACAGTGACACTTGAATGATAAAAGATGATGTTCTGCATACTGTTGAAGTCAATAAGGTGAAGTGAATTAAATTGAAATATTAGCTCAGTTTCTGCTGCCTCATATTTTCAGACAATTTGATTTCTCTTTATACAGGAAGAATTATGGATGACAAATTGCAGTTAATTTCCACTGGAGCAAATTCTCCTGGATATTACTATCTGCTTAGCTCTAGTGGATGTAGAGAAGACCCTCCATAAAGTCCTTGCTGACTGTGTTTTGTCTCAGAAATGCAGTGATTTCTGTTTGCTGCCAGCTCTGCCCACAAT
This sequence comes from Chaetura pelagica, assembly GCF_000747805.2. NCBI lineage: Eukaryota > Metazoa > Chordata > Aves > Apodiformes > Apodidae > Chaetura > Chaetura pelagica. The sequence goes on along the minus strand of NW_009952640.1, from coordinate 591,420 downwards.
TTGTTATTTTAGTCTGTGCACTTTTGTAACTGCCGTGGTTTCCTTGAAGACACTTTTTCTTAAAAAGGTTTTTAGAAAAAAAATCACAAGAGGAATGCTGGCTACCTCAGTCCTTTCCATGCTGACAGTCCCTATCAGTTTGTGCTGATGCCCAGATTACAGGCCCCTAAGACTCAGCTGTTCCAGTTCACCAGAATTCAGATAATTGTTTCCTTCTGTTTCAGTTAACCTGGCTTCACTTCCTTCCTGCCTGATCTGGAGGTCTCAGAGAAAAACATATTTAGCACCTCTGTTTTTTGCCCACCTTGGGTCAAAGGCACATATTCTGCCCCATTTCAGGATGCAGGTGTAAATCTCCATGTTCCCTTGAGCACAGCCTAAATTGACTTGTAAGCTTGGTGACTTTAATGAGTAGTTTAGCCTGGAAAGTGTCATTTGACTGAATTTACTGCAAACATCTAGCTAACCTGCAAACCCAGTTCAGCACACATACCCACTTGTTTTCCGACTTGGCTGAAATCTTACCCAGGTACCTTTCCTGAGACTTTTCAGGTTGCTTTCAGAATGTGATTAGATAAGGGCTATTTTTGTCTTACTTTTCTTTAGTATGGGTGGGGAGCCATCTCAAAGTTTTGTAAAACTCCTGAACCCACTCCAAGAAGTGTCTGCTCCAGAGCCACCTCAAGCGTCCACTTTTGCAAGCTGTCAAAGGGCTTCATGCAGCCTTTTTGAATCCAGATATTCCAGCAGCAGCAGCTGCACAGCTGGACCAGCTACACAGGCTGGTGACAGGTCTTTTTACAACCTCTGTGCAGTTGCCACTTTAGAAGGACATTTTTTCCCTTCATATTTACTTCCCACATCGTAGGTCAACTATTATGGAAGTTGACGTTCATTGATTGAAAATTCCTGGGAAGATGTAAATGAGCTCTCTTTGCTCCAGCAAGTAGTCACACCTCTATGGAGAGTATGATTTGACTGTTCACAGTGTGTATAGCGGAAACGTTTTTGAACTTTATCTTGAAAGTGGTAGGCAAGGCTGGATGGCCACTTCTTCCTCTCCTTCCTCCACCTTTTTCAATGTGTTTCATCGATACAGACTGGCAGGGCTGTTACAAGGGAAATGGAAGGGTAGGTGGGAATTGAGTAGAGGCAGAAGATCAAACTAGCCAAGAAGAAAGAACTCATGTTTACCAGCCACACTATTTCCTGTTAAAACTGGCAAATGAGCAAGAGCAACATGGGATCTGAATTCTCCTTCTTCTTTACTAACCACTCAGAGACAACAAAAACTGCTCCTGTCCATCCTGGCCAATAATCCCCCTTGCAGATTTTGGTTGCTCCAAGACCTACTTATCACTGAAACTTTTCCACTCTGGCAGGGCATGGAGTGTTAACAGCAGTTGTTGGAGCAGACAGCTGGAGGTGTGTACTCACAGTAGTGATGGTATTGTAGGACTCAGCCCTCACAGGGTGTCACTGTGCATGTAGCTGGTGCATACACCAGGGTCCTGACTGGCTCTTTGGATTCCTTATCATGACCAGAGTTGATCCAACTGGAAACTGCTTTTGCAGGTGCTGAAGGAGACCTAGTAGGAGAGGTGTTCAAGAAATGTACAGGAAAGATAATAATTTATTTTTGTTAATTATGTCGTGGCAGCAGGGCCAGGTCAGGACCACAATGTGTTAAGCTGTATACAGAGAGATTTTTCTCCATGGATGTTGGTATCTGGGCAGGAAAATAGTTAATATCCTTAAAAGAAACCTACTAGGAAGTGTTCACAGTGCTCAAGACGTATGTCTTCTCTTTCTTTCCACCCTCTCCAGTGCTCCTATATGTCACTTGTGCTGATTTTCTCTTTCTCAGATGTCCCAGACAAACTGCTCCTTCCTTGCTTCTGCAGTTAAACTCGTCTTTGCCCTGTTTCATCGGGTTAGTAGCATAGGAAGGAGATAGAAACAGGAAGTAGGGATCCAAGGGTGCCTATGAAAATGTCAGTAGGTATCATGAGTGGGCCTTGACTGGAGATGACTGATATGATCTGGCAAGCCCTGTTACTTATCAAAAGATTCAGACTGTCCCCTCACATAAATTCCGCTATGGACTTCCTTTGTGGGAAGAATAAATAGTGTATTAGAATTTAATTGGAATGAGAAACAGATGATCCAGTTAAAGATCAAGACAGGTCATTTAAATGTTTGTCTTCTATCAACTAATCTGAAGAGCTGCTGCTTACAACATCCATTCCTTATTGAGCTATCATGAAGGAATCTTAGCTATTTATCACATTGTCCTGGCAAAGGCTTTATCAATGGGTGATGGATGTGACAGGCAACAAGCTAGACATCACAATAATTCTTCAGCCATCTTTGGAACAAAAGACTCAAGAGGCAAGACAATAACTAATTCAACAAAGACTAACAAAGCTTTGAAAGGTCCTAATAGTGTTTCTACTAAATGGACATGAATTCTTCCAATGAAACAAGCAAGGCCAACTGGTTATCCCTTGACCCTGTGTGACAGAAGACAAGACAAAATTCCTTTGTCAAGCTTGTCACAGAGGTGGAATTTTAAATGACAGCAGAGTTGTTTGAGGAAACAAAGGGAAAGAGGAGGTTCGATACTGCAGGGGATAAGTGTGGTAACCTCTCACCCTCAGCAAAAGCTGCCAGGCAACAGCTATAGAGATAGCTCTAAAGCAGGGGGTGTTTCACTTGAGTGCATTTTCATAGAATCATAAAATCACAGAATGACAGGTTGGAAGGGGCTTCAAGGATCACCTGGTACAACCTTGGTAGCTACTGCTGCAGTTTATATGAGATGGCTCAGCACTCTGTCAAGCTGAGACTTGAAACTGTCCAAAGTTGTGGAATCCTATTGCATTGCTACAGAATGCACGCAAAACTTCTCCCAGCAGTGACACCAGGATAATTAATTGGAAAAATAAATAAATTTAAAAACTGAGTAATATCTCATTTGTGTGATCATTTCATAAGTATTTTTGTCTACATTAATCACATTTATTTAGCTTCTCATGTCTGATAGGAATGCTATCAGTTCTTCTGTTGCAGCCAGTGCTTATGCTGCAACAAAACCTATTCAATGAACACAAGTTTTGCATGTGGTGAAATATTATGGAAAATACAGTGTTTTAGTCAAATGGAAATACTTAGATTTGAATTTAGATTAGATGGAAAGATGATGTTCCAGATTTATAAAAAAAATTCTCTTCATCCTCTGACACTAGTCTTGATTTTCTGACTCAGCAGGTTATACAGATCAGTGTTGCCTGGGTGACAGCACAGCTCTAGCATGGACCCTTAAAAAAAAAAAAAAATATATATATATAAAAAAAAAAAAATTAAATTAAATCTGACATGGGCAACACATCTAAGTTTCACTGTATTTACATCTAAATCAGCTCAAATGAAAAACTTTATCTTCAGCCTTGACAAACTGATGTCACCAGTTTCATGCTTCAAAGAAGCAATTGTAGCTAAGTCAAATGCATGGGATCAGAATTTCTCTCCTTTATCAGACCATGAGAATTTCCCAGAAGAAGAAATACATCAATCAGCTACTGATAGCAGTTTGTGGGGGACATAACTCCTTCAGACTGCTATTCAGACTGCTGTGAAAGAGAACTGGCCCCAACACTGAGCCCTGGGACACACCACTTGTGACTGGCCACCAGCTGGATTTAACTCCATACCCCATCACCCTTTGGGCCTGGCCATCCAGCCAGCTTTTTCCCCAGCAAAGTGTACACCAGTCCAAGCCATGACTACCCAGTTTCTCAAAGCCTAACAGTATCAAAGGCTTTACTAAGGTCCAGGTAAACAATAACCAGTCTTCCTCTCATCCACTAAGTGGGTCACTTTGTCATAGGAGGAGATCAGGTTCACCAAGTAGGACCTGCCTTTCATGAACCCATGCTGACAGGGCCTGATCACCCTGTTGTCCTGCATGTGCTACATAATGGCACTCAAGATGATCTGCTCCATGACCTTCCCTGGCACCCAGATCCAAATGACAGGTCTGTTAGTTTCCTGGATCCTCTTTCCACTCATTCTTGTAGTTGGGGGTCACATTTGCCACTCTCCAGTCAACTGGGTTCCTCCTGGTTAGCCAGGACTGTTGCAGGTAAAGGATGGAAGGTGGCTTGGTGAGCACTGCAGCCAGCTGCTTCAGGACCCTTGGGTGCACCCCACCCGACCCTATAGGTTTTTATATGTCTGAATGGAGCACCAGGTCACTAATCATCTCTTCATAGACAGGAGCAATTATTTGCTCTGTTTCCCTCTCTCAGGAACTGTTTCAATTAGCTCTCTGCAAACAACCTACTCTTTTATGTAGCTGTATAGACAGCAGAGTTCAACAGAAATTGACAACTGCATTTTAGTTTCTGAATTATCTAAAAGAACACAAGGTTCAATAACTTTACTATCTACTCACATATTTTATAACTGTGGATTTTTTTTCTTTTAAAGTGAAGAAAGTGTTTTCACTTTTTTTTTTTTTAATACAGTAAAATATGTTATCTTGAATGAAATACAACAGCTTGATACAACTTTATGGTAGAGAAAGAACACCTTGTCATCTACAGTTTGTCAAGGGTTTTGTTATTTGACATCAGAGCTTTACTTTGTTTCAAGAATGATTTGACATTTGTTAGTATGAGTCACTTGGGTGAAATGTAACTACTGAGTAGATAGATTTGTATGCATGATGGCATGTTATTCTGGAGATTACCATGCATTTTGACAATTAAGTTGTTGTGAAAAAAATTGAAAGATGTGTGATTTTCTTATAATTGTATTGATGTACAAATTTGATTTTATGGAGTTTTGTTCCATTGTATAGGTAATTTAGTTAAACAGAACACATGCATTAAATTGTCTAACTTGCTTTCTGTATCCTGTCACCATAGCTCAGGAATTGTCAGAATGCCAGGACTAGGTAACAAAAGCATTTTGAGGAGTGATTGGGTGGTAGTCTATGGAACCTGTATCACTCTGTTACCTACACATAAAACAGAAACATAGAAAACAGTAATAGAAAAAAGTTACTTAAAACAAAAAAATTATGAGTAAGTGAAGTCAGATGCAAGTAGCCAAATGAACAAACAAGGTATGAGCATTTCCTTGTCAAAGTTAGTAATCTTAGATGCTATTAAACATTTAGTATAGTCTATTTGATTAGTGTGGTCTATTTGATCTGCTTCTCACACGTTCCTTCTTTGGGAGGTCTTTATTTATGATTTAATAGCTGCCCGTGACTTGGTTGTTTGAATTAACAGACTAAATATTCTTTCACAACAATATTTGCTATTTGATGAGTGTCTTTGTGCAAAAGGAAATAATTCTTCAATAAGACCCTGTTTTTTAGTTACCAGCGGTAGCATATTCTGTTCCCAGCAGTAATACTGGGGAAGAGACCAGTGATCTGTGGGGGCTGAATTATAATTAACCTGCTATATACTTAAATAGGGACATTTACATGTGGATCAGAGTTTGGCTATCAATAAATAAAACTCTACTCAGGAAACATCTTTCAATGCAAAGGCCTTATAAGAAAATACATTAAAAAGCCATAGGGCATTCCTTTTCTCACAAAACACACCAGAGACATTTGAGATCTTTAAATATATCAGTTATTTTGTCCTTTGACTTTCTAAATCCATGAAACTCTTTAAATTAGAGCATATACTTTGAATAAAAAACTGACATTCATTTTTACAATGAGAGAGGAAGATTGTGTATTCCCACTGCCCATAATAAATGCATAGAATAAAAGAATCATGTCTGAAACAGTTGTACATGATCCTTTATTACTCCAAATGGAATTCTAGTATATAATGTTGCAATGGTGTTGTCTCTTGTATTTATTATTCCTTCCTGTTTTAGCATCCTTATGAACCATAGGAATCACACATAGGTTTTCACAGAATAAATGTGGCCTAGTAAGCATTGTTTTCAAAATTGGAAATGAACATGTTTGAAACTGGAAACTTTTCAGAATCCTGAAAGCTTTTTTTTTAAATTAGTGAGATGTCAGCTTCTGTTTTAAGTACTTGGCTGAAGTAGGATAGCGAAATCAGTGGCCATATGAAATGTTTTTTTCAAATCACAGTGTATATAATCAGATTCATTCCTCACAGATCTATCTTTTTCTGTGGTTTCATTACCAGAATCTTGGGATTTTGTTTTGTTTTAGTTTTACCCTGTACCTCTTTGTAGATCCAGATGAGCTTAGAAATCAATCTCTTATTGAAGGCCGATATCTGATCCTATAAGAAGTTGCTCTGTGGAGTTCCCATTCACCTTACTGGCTCTACTCTTTGTCAATAATTCCTTGAGCTCCCAACAATTTTCTTGAATCACAGGTGGTGTTGCTGTGAGGTTGCTTAGAGTGCCTCTCTGAGGCTCACTTTTATTGTATCATGTCTGTAACCAAAGATCAGTAACCAATGTAGCAAATATAAGTGATTTTTAATAGAGTTATTCTGGAACTATCTCATTTTTGTATCTTAGTAAACACAGTTTCTAGAATGACTATCACAGATCTTTACCTTTCTCTTTCAGGACATTAAATTAAAATTCCCTTGTAGATTTTTCTCTGAAAATGAAATAAATCTGTAGAAAGAATCAGTATTCATGCTAGTATTAATAACCAGGAACTTTCTCCATCTCAGATGTATGATTCTGGGGCAAGATCTCATCTTTTTTTTTTTTTTTTTTTGAGTTCTAAGGGTCTACACTAAGATAAAGCCCACTTAGTATATCACCTAGTTGTAGGACTGACTAAGACTTTGGAGATAATAAATAATGGAACACAAGGACTAGATTTCAAGTGGCTGAACGTATTTCAGAACAATCTTAAGACTGCTCTCAGCTGTGGGGAAATCATGTCTGTGCTAGTATTGGAAAGATGAAAAAGTGGCAAAAAGTTAGTTTGCTTCAAGTTCAACTTCAGCTGCAAGTAAAGGGAACAAAGTGCATGTTTTAAGGCCGTTTAGTGTTTAGTAACCAGTTAATCAGAGTTCCTGAGGGTGTGGATGCAAATTTATACTAGAATTATCTTTCCTGTTGAGATCCTATAGCTCTTTGGATGCTTAAACCTTCAGTTGGCACTTTGAGTGGCATTAGCAGGAATTTGTTCAGTAGAGTGTGCAGGTTGATATCCCCTGGCTTTCAAAACAATTATTTTCTCAATTACTCAATGTTTGAGTGGGATCAGTTATGAAAGCTCTTTTGGACATGGTAAATCTGGACATTCCT
>NW_009952640.1:576078-584119 GCF_000747805.2 Chaetura pelagica | reverse complement strand
GTTATTGGTTGTCTTAGTCATGAGAACTGACCAAATTCACTAGCTATTTATCTCTAAAGAATACATAGTGTTCTCACACAATCACAAATACTAGCAATGCTTGAATATACCCATAATAGTCAATGTTCTCAGCATCTTTCAGCCAAAAATCAGTCATCATAGAATCGCAGAATGGTTTAGGTTGGAAGGGACCTTAAAGATAGTCTATTTCTAACCCCCCAGCATGGACAGGGACACCTCCCATTAGATCAGGTTGCTCAAAGCCCCATCCAGCCTGCCCTTGAACACTTCCAGGGAGGGGGTAACCCATGTCAGTGGCTCACTGCCTTCACTGTAAAGAATTTCTTCCTGATATCTAATATAAATCTGCCCTCTTTCAGCTGGAAACCATTCCCCCTTGTCCTATCACTACACACCCTTGCAAAAAGTCCCTCCCTGGCTTTTCTGTAGATTCTCTTGAGGTACTGGAAGGCTGCTATAGTCTCCCTGGAGTCTTCTCTTCTCCAGGTTGAACAACTCCAACTCTTCCAGCCTGTCTTCAAAACTGCTGTTTGGAACGTTCTTGCGTTAAAGTGGAAGAACTAATGTGGAAGAGTAGAGAGTCATGCGTTCCCGTCTGCAATACTTTGCCGGATGAGTACTTTGGGAGAGTGTTTTATTTTACAGCATCCCTTACACGGGGCATCTTTGTGCTGAGTGTAACAGAGCCTGACATCTGAATCCACCTTGTTCCTGGTAGTGCTGTGGTATCAGGTGGCTGCAGCCATCTCCTGGTTACCGCCGGGTGAAACCCAGAGCGACTTCTTTCAGCAGCTGAACTCCACCGGGCAGGAACTATTGCTCCCCACTCAAAACTATCGTCCCTGTCGAGGCGGATCTCAAGAAAGCCCTTCCAGAACAGGCCCCGGCAGCGGCCCCGCCCGGGCGGCGGAGGGGGGAGCGGCGGCCGAATGGGAGGGGGAAGCAGCATCTGTCTACCAAGGGCAGGAGTAACAGCTGCTGGCTGCCGGATCTAGAGTTACGCTAAGGAGCTGAAAGAGAAAAAGGTGGAAAGGGGAAGAAAGGGACGCACTATGTTCAAAAAGATCCATTCTATATTCCACCCCAATTCCCACCGGAGGAAGGTGGCAGATGACATCCCTTACTGCGACGGCACAGGGTCCGCGGTGAGGCTGATCCGCAGCACTTCTATGTACATCCTTGGAGGTGAGCAGGAAAAAGTCAGTGAACCGTTAAAAAAATGCAAAAGTACAAGCAGCATCGAGTCTTGCTCCCAGGCAAAAGAGGAAGACAGAGACTGGGTGTACTCTAAGACTCAGGACTGCTTGAAATATTTACAGGATCTGTTAGCCTTGAGGAAAAAATACCTTGAAAACATCAACAACTTGAAATCCATGCATATGGCCGCAGGTTCCCCAACGTCCACAAAATCATCCAGCACTGGAAAGAAGGCATTTCTCCCACTTCCTTCCAAAGACTCTTCTAAGGTAATTCCCAAGACTTTTGCCGTGTGCTTGGTCTAAAGACATGAAGCAATTAGCTGTATGACCTGTGCTGTTTTTCTGTTTTACTGGTCTCAGCCAGTTCTCTTTTTACTGTTACACCATTTGAAATGCTGCTAAATACCTTAAGATACTTTCTGAGTAATGTGAAATTCAGCACGAACGGCTGGTCATGAAAAGAAATGTATATGTCTATGCCTGTGTGAAGGAGGAGAAAATGGGAGAAGAAAGGAGATATGAGAGTATGGGAAGTATCTGAAAATGTGTTCTGAAAGAGCGAGATGTTCTCTCAATACTCTGACAGGCTACTTAAGTGCCTCAGAATTAATGACTGTGAAACACAATAATCCCTAGGTTTACTGGCAGCCTTTTTGTCAGCCTAAAATCACTTACACAGAATAATTGTAAATTCATTGAAACAAATATGATTTTTTCTGACTGGTCATTTAGCTTGTCAATGCTATGTTTAACATCAGTGCAAGCTCTACTGACAGGAATTAAGGGCTCCTTCCTCTGTTGGTTAATAAATTAGCAGTTCATTTTGAGACAGTATAATTCTTCACATTTTACTGTAAAAGTACCACAAAAGTAGAACTGAAATATGATATTTGGTGCAGACTATTTCTTTGTATCATAGAGAGAAAAACATTGCAAAGCTTCATCCTGGTTGCAGTTTCTAGATTTTGTGTCTCTAGATGTTTCAATCATTAAGATGACTGGACATGATTCAGTGAGGACAAAGGAAAAGATTGCAGCAGGTGGGGTGGGGTGTTTAGATAACATGACCACAAACAGGATTTGACAGCAGACTCACAGGTTACCCTGCACAGTCTTTAAACTGTATATTAATGGGGATGGTGGGAAGAAGGGATGTATGGATGATTTACTGATTTGGTCATGAAGACTTTACAAAAAAAGTTATTGCCACATTTAAATGTTCTGTCATAGCAGAATGTCGGAATGGCTGAAGTTAAGCTCTGTTGCAGGCATTGCTTAACCAAAGGGCAAGACTCACGTGTCACATTTTTTAATCGTGTGTTTTGATCTAACACCCATTCAGTCAGTGAGAATTTTTAATTCGGTTTTATTGGCTTTTATGTAATAGTTTTAATGCTTTGAAAAGTGACTCTCGGAAGCTAGGAATAATAGCAGGAAACAACACTCAGCTTTGTGGGCAAAGAAGATAGATTTTATAAAGATGTTACTATTTAGGACCAGGGAAACATCCAAAGAGGATGACTGAGAAACAGAGGACTGGCTTTATGGTGCCAGGTGATGAATCTCAACACTATGAACCGACTCTGTGCACTGTCACACAAAGATTGGCCAGAAGCTGTGGAGATTCATGGCATGCCAGTTCTCTAACGACCTGAGCAGTGACAGAGCAGAGCAGTACATGGCTAACCATCAGCCAGATGGGAAATGGTGAGTGCAAAAACATGCCAATATCATAGAGCAGGAGACTGAGAGGTGGGTTCTGCACAATTAGACTTCATGCAGGCCTGTGAGTTTCTGAGATTTACCACTGAAAATGCCACGCAAGAGAAACGCCAAAAGCTTAACTTGGGTTTGGCAAAGAAATGAATCTCCCACAGACTGAGGCTAAGAGTGCTGTCATCTGGCTGTGGCCTGCTGGCTCTTCTGTATGAACAGCCCTGGTACTGGCTGGCACACAATCTCTATGAGCCATCCCCTTAGGAACAGGAAGGAACATCAGCAGGCTATGCCATACATATGAGTCATTCTTACACAAATGGCAGGGTCACAGCTGCACAGCTCTGACTTGACAAAAATTAGGGAAAGCTCAAGAAGACTTCTAGAATACCCAGAATACTCTGCTTTTTAACTACAGATTTTATGTTCACAGACTGCAAAGTTCATCTTATCAACAGGCTTTAATGTTTTTATCTGTAACTACCTGTTTGTATTAAATTACTTACCAGTGGAAATTAATTTTTTCTCCTATCTGCTATGTGATTAATAGGAAGTTACTTTGCCTGAACAACCCTGTTCTCATGGCAGCTTTAATCCAAAGACATGCTAGGGCCTTGAGTACAGGCTGACTTAGCAGTTAAAATTTTCCAATTGGGTCTAGTGAGAGAGAAGAACAGAGAGGTGTGTCAGATGCTGGATGTACAGAGGTGTTTCTTTAAAATGTCTTTTGACAAATAAGGAATTAGTCATAATGGCAATCACTGTTTCCAGTAGATATGTGGTAGCAGTTACCTTTTAGCACTTGTGAGGATGCTAATCAACCCATAGTGTCATGAAAAGAATAAGCTAGCTCTTGTCTCTGCCTCCACAAGCTGGGCACAAGCTGGTCCTTCAGAGATGTGATAGAGCATGTACCTTTTGCTTGCAAGTTTGAAAGCCAAGATAGTATTTTCTGAATTGCTGTACTTTATTGCTCCCTGACAATACAGCTAGCTTGGACTAGCAGGGAAAATCTACAGCCCTTCATTAGGTAGGGCCTGGCAGGAAGAATTCATCCCATATGGACCAACAGAATTGCTAAGCAAGGCTTTATAACTGCCTCAGCATTTATAGGCAAGCAGTCACTCTTTTTTTTTTTTTTTTTTCAAGACAGGCTCCTAATTTTAAACCCTGTGGCTTTCCTGTGGGACTTATCCCAGTGTTGAATGATTCATATTTTAGCACTCTTTTTCAATTTCAAAAAGACTTAGCAATTTATATCTGGATTCATTTCACCTAACCTAGGCATTTTAATAAGATACTTAAATTAGTAACCAAGTAACCCCACAATCCCTCTGCAGCTAAGAGAAAGATGCTTGAAGAGGGGAATTCAGCCTACCTAAGGCCTGACTCATCTTCTGAAGGTACTCAAGCTCTGCATTACTTAAAAAAGGAACCCTGCATGACTACATTTCTAATGTGTGCCTCATTAGGTGCCTACTGCTAGGTAGAATAAATCAGGCCACAAAGTCCAGTTGTCACTTACCCACCTAATTAAATGGCCTGATACAAGGATTCTGAGGGATTTTATAACACCTGGCTAGCAGTGCCCAAGAGGAAGATGTTTGGTGTTGAGCATGCAACAAGATGGATGCTTGTTTGACTGCTGTCCTGCTGCTTTTGATGACTACTGAATGTGGAGTAGTCTGGACCTGTGTCCTTTTCTGACAGTATGAAATAAAATACAATTTTTGCAGCTTCCTTACACAGTTTTCTCATTAAGAAGTCTGTGCCCAACCCTTGACTAACTTTTTTTTCTCCCTATGTGAACAAAAGGTATCCATGGAGAGAAAAGGCCTGCAGTCCAGTTCAGATATAAAAGAAGCTATAGCTTTCTTCGACTCAGTTATAGCAGACCTGGATTCAGAGCGATGGCGAAGAGTTCCTGATGTGGGTCTGCCACATGTGGATGTTGATTTTGATGGTACAGTATAAACTAGACAAAATATGAATACTTCTGGTGTGCAGAGGATAGATGGAGGAGTGGCACTGTAAAACCATGGTTGCTCATTTAATGGACACAGTTTACCTCCAAATGTTGCTTCTCAAATCTAGGGCCGTTACATACATAATGTGAAACTACAGCAATACATTGCTTGTTCCCTGTTCAAAAGATGTGACTATTTTATGTGTGGCCACTACATGAGCAAATGTAGCATGTGTAGTGCTGGAATAGTGCTTGCCTTCTGCCCAGGGCTGAATTCCACCTTTACATCTCTATGCCAAGATGCCTTTGGAGAAGGGATATAAAAAATAACAAGATTTTTTTTCTTCATCTGGTTTTTGGTTTTTTGCACTGAGAAATGGTTGGATATTTTCTCTCCAACTAGCAAAATAGAAGTAATTTAAAGATTAGGATGAATAACAGTACATTTCTATTAGAAAGGATGTTATTTCCCAAATAAATGAAGATGTGCCTATCTGAGCTCGTCATCTATCATGTATAATCAGTGAAGAGAAACAGACATTTTTTTCCTTTGTCTTAGGCTAAGGTAGATATTTGAAACAGGTCAGATTAACTGTGCCCTAAAAGTGCATATAAAGGGACTATCTCTGTCATACCTATTTACACAGTAGACACTGAAATGCTAAGTAATATGAAACCCATCCCAGGAAGTATCCTACAGAGAAACCAGGTTGGTTTCTCAGCATTACCTCCAGGAAAGACCCAGCAGGCACCTTTTCCTCTCACCGTGCATGCAAAAATACCACTGGCAAACTGTTAACGCCAGATTCTCTTCTGTTTTTCAGTTGCTACCAGCACAAGTGAACACAGTTTACATTCAAACTGGATCCTTCGTGCTCCCCGAAGATACTCACAAGATACTGCCCAAACAGCAAAGGCTGCAAACCAGTCTCAAAGAAACAGCCAGCGGAGAACCACTGGCTCTAGGAAGAGGTTGGAAAGACATCCCATGTACTTGCCCAAAGCTGTTGAAGGAGCATACAACACTTTAAAATTTAAGCCCAAAACACGTAAGAAAGAGTATTGAAAGAATATTCTCTTCATCTGAAGAGAGAATATATGAAAGCAGGCATGTAAGACTTGCTTCTTTTTTTCTTTTTTTTTTTTTTTTTTTTTAATTCTGTTTTGTTGGGTTTTTTTACCTCTGACCCAGCTGTTACACTCTAGAAGTGGCATGTACAGTCACTGAAGGTTCTTTGTGTAAGACATATTTTAAGCCATGGCTATTCCAACTTTGGACTCACTGAGACTTTAACTCATCGAGTTCACTGTGCCTAACAACACTGTTTTGTCATTCAGCTTGAGGGGAACACCAACTCAACAAGCCTTTTTTCTAGTGCTGTTATTGAAAGCAACGATTCAGAGATTGCCTGGTGCAGTAATTTTTCTTCTGACTCCAGTACTGCAAAGCAATTTGAGCAATTCAGCTAATTGCTGGAGCTTTTGCATCAGTGTTTCCAGCTTCAGAGCAGTGAAGCAGAATTTTTCTCCTTTTTTGCATGTGAAAATTTGTATGTGCCATCATTGACTCCATGATCTGAAAGTATGCAGCAGCACTGAGGTACAAGCAGGCTGATGTACAAGCAGAAAAAGCTGCAGTGAAGGAATCAGCGTTAGAAACTTGTGTTTTGAGGACTTGCTCTCATGTGTTTTGGAAAAAAAAAAAAAAAAAAAAAAAAAAAGCTATATTGTACTCTACTTCGTATTGGGAATGGCTCTGTCCTGGGATACAACATCAAGGGATTCACTGCATGCACAAAAATATACAACTTTTTCATATGGTTATGCCACCTGCTAGTTTTAGTCTATTTTAACTCCCAGTTGCTGAATCAAGGTACCCCAGTGTACACTAGAAAAGCTTGGAGAAGAACACTTTATGAGTAAAATGGAGCAAAGATCATTCTCAAGGGCAGAAGACAATATGCAGATAAATCTACTTCATTAGCATTAGATTATACCCAATATTTGGCATCCTCCTACTTCATTGCTTAAGACCATATATGAAGAAGAATGCAGTCTGAAACTGTTCCTCTTCAGGCTTTTTCGTCTTAGAGATGATATACCTTCCATGTGATACTTGGAATTGTTAAGCCCCCATACTCTGCCAGTTTTACTGTTGTAGAGAGATATAAAAATGCATAGAAAGGGATTAAGAGCTAGCACCCTATGGAAATACTAGCCTATGGCCTATCAGGTAAGGCAATACCATTGATATATTACATCCATCAGTCTGAGGCACAGTCCCCAGCTCATGATTTGTCTTAAGAATCTGCTGAGGTGTTTGGGTTCAAGTGCCTTCACTTACTCTGATTTTTTTCATCTGGTGGTCAATCAATGGTTCATTGTGACAGATGGATCATGGCAGCACTGGTATGACCAGCCAGTGATTTCTTGTTTCTATGTTCAGCAGTTTTTGTGTCCACAGGCTTGGATAAACTTCCTAAGGCACAGGTCATCAGTATAATCCATCAGATATATTGTAATATCCATAAACTTTGTGGTCACCACACAGAACATTTGGCAGGTGGCAATTCTTGCTGATTTGTGTTCCTTGTCTTTGGGACTGAGTTATACAAACAGCTTTTCTGCCACAAGGTGAAAGTAACTCTCTCAGATCTCACTGATCTAGTACACCTTCTGACTCGAGATAGGAGAGTGCCAAAAAACCACATTACTTCATTCAGAGATGGTATCTCCAGTTTGATGAAATAGTTTTGTTTCTTTTTCTAGTGGTGTTCATGAAGAGGAGTGAATTGTTTCTGTAACACTTTAATTCCAGGGGTGGTTTTGCCACTCTTTGTCTAGCCTCTTCAAATTGACAAATACAACCAACATCATTGATACATCTTCATGAAGAGTTTAAACTAAGGACTAGGTTTTGCTTTGGTGCTGCTGGTGCTTTTCAACATTAGTTTGTATTCTCCATACTGTGTTGCCTCATTTGTATCTCCCCAGTCTTGTCCTGGCTGCCTTGAACTGAACATCATAATTGTCTATAAAATGATTTTGCATTTGACATATGATAATTTAAGGCAAAAAACTGCACATTTTTGGCTACCACCTCACCTTGAAACCCCTCTCCAAGCAGAAACTCCTGCTG